>NC_136490.1:71793557-71903557 GCF_053919585.1 Euprymna scolopes | reverse complement strand
ATCATTTGCTAAAATAAGAAAAAGCAGGATCGCGAACTGACGTTTTTTCTTTGGTTACTGGAATGCAACTAATCTATATATTATTCTCTTTGTTTCTTTCTTTAATTAATACGATACGCTTTGAAAAAGGTCAAATAAAATTTTTGAGGGCCAATATTCCTAAAAAAAATTCAAATTGGTGAAATTTGGCCTGTAAAATGCGAATTTAGCAATGCTAGACAAGAATATAAAATGACCAACCTTTGATGTAGATTTGTTTTCGAATATCAGTATAATAATATATGATCATGAATGTAATTGTGTGGAAAAGAACTCTAGTAATTTCGACATGTAGTGGTTCTTCAACCAAGAATGAATCAGCGAAACATTGTGTAAAAAAAAAATATAACAAAAACCAAAAAAATATATTGTCTACCAAAAGGTGCTGGAATGAAAAAGTATATTAAAAATTGTCTCTTGCAATTACTTTATGAGTATTTATTAATACTTATTAATTTATCTCATTTGGGTCGGTTATACATTTAAAAAATAATGGACACTATTTTCATAGAAATGGTAATAAACTCATATTTCATATTATTTGGAATCTTCAGACTGCTGTTCTTATCTTGAGTGCCGTTTTCACAACGTAAAGTAAATAAATTCTGTACAAGTTCCCGAGTTCAACAGAAACATTGCAAAATTTGGCAACATACACCTGAAGAAGGTCGAAAGTTACATCGACCGAAACGTTGTGAAAATGACACTCAAGTTAAAAACAGTAGCCAAAGATTCCAAATAACATGATAATTAATCCTCATCTCAATGATTCAGAAACCTAAATTCATATTTGCTACGTGTTATTGGATTTTCTGTAAAAAAAAACCTAATTTTTTTACACTACCCAGAAAAATATGAACTTTCTCAAAGCATATTTGTTGATTCAATATATTTCTCGTTTCATGAAATTTCTACGCCCCCCAAATATATATATATATATATATATATATATATATATATGTTCTAATTTAAAAATATTCAAAAATAAAAAGCAATGAATTTCACAAGGTTGTTAATAGTGCTCAATAAAAAGAGCTAGATACTATTTTATTCAATTTAGGTTAAGATACTCACCATTAGTTGCGGCAATAAATTTACTGTTGCCGTCTAAAAAGACTTCATCGTGTGACAAAACGCAGCTTCTTGTTTTAGATGAGGCAAGATCTTTAATGGAAATGAAAATTAAATAAAGAAAGAAAAAACACACACAAAAAAAATGAAAGTAGGGACTTTTTTCTAAACTTATAACTCCTATATTGTGAATTTGGACACTTGTGTTAATCTTAAGAAAAGCGAAGGTAGTTTAACCAGTAGCTACGAATTCAATGACGGTATTTTTCGTTGTCACAATTAAGTCAGACTATTGAAGTGACAGGAAATAGGGAATTAACTAATAGGAAGGGAACAGGGTGTGTTCCAGCAGCCTGTGTTTTTTTTTCTATGATAACGAGTACTTCTGGATATTTTCGTTTTTAATAATTGCGATTAAATTTGTTAATAAAAGGCATTGCTGGAATTTAAAGTTAAGTTCAATATAATGACTTAATTTTAATGTTCATTTAAATTTAATTCTAAACAACAACAAGCTTAATCTACTCTATAAAGTGCAAATAAAATAGTCGAATTCAAGTAAAACTACATATTTTGTTATACAGGTTATAACAATAAAATTGTCGCCATAAAAAGACGGCATGATTCCATTTCCATTTGATGAAAACTGGTCTTCTTTCTTTGTTACAGACTATCTACTAGTTGGTCAGTTGTGTACAAATCTCAAACGCGATAGGAACTTTCTATCATGTCTGAAAGTGACACAATGTTCAACAAGCGAGATCGGAGATGCGCCGCTGTACAAATGCTCTCCACTGATCCTAGTTATGACAATAGGATTATTGCCAGCATCCTCAAAATAAAATTCGGACGGTTCAAGGCTTGAGGAGGGCACAGTTCAGCAAAGTTTCTGACCACGGTTATGGTCTTTGATGTGGTTTCAAGTGAGGGCCATATGATGCCACCTCACATCATCAGAGTCGGCTTGAAAATCAACACCTTGATGTGCTGAAGAGTGTAGTGATCGCCTGGTGCAATCAGATAACTGCTGGCAGACCCTGGATGTGGCAGCACAACTCGGCGCCGACTCACAAGAGACGTTGCGAGCCTATCTTTATTTTATTGTTATTTCCATGGTAGGTGCTCATCTGAGCTCCAATCTCTGGTCCCCCCTCGTCAATCTTTCACGATAAACCCCCGTCTAGCTGAAACCACTGTCAATAATTTTCACCACTCTTTATCTGTGTCTAAATCAAAATGAAGATTCCATGAACAAAGCTTCTTTCTTAGAACTGCACACCTGTGGAACTCTCTGACGCTTGCCTGTTTCCCTCCTGACTTCAACATGGATGTCTTCAAGTCCAACATAAACAAATTCCTGATGAACCGCCTCCCTTAAGTAATGACACTTTATCAAATCTCCAATACTAATGAATACTGCAACACTATCCCATTGATTACCGTACACAAAATAACCCTTATCCCCGAGTGGCTTCTGGGTCTTGATAAGTGATGACCTCCATGTAAAAAAAAAGATTTCGTAAAATACATTACTATGCCAGTGAAAGGAAAGTATTTGTTGGAAATTGAAAGAAGTTTCTATCTATAAACTCACATCTCTGAAAACGTGCAGAATTATATATCTATCTAAATATGTATATCGATACCAGGCATGTAAAACAATTAAATTCTATGAGCAATTTTTTTCCTATACCAACCCGTTTGTGAAACATCATACCCCGATGTTGAATCCCAACTGACTACAACATGGTCGTTTTCAAATCCAATGTAAATAAATTTTTGGTGAAGCACCCTTGTAAATAATTAAATTCTACCCAATGTCCATCATTACCAATCACTAGGGTGTTGTCTCATTGCCCATCTGTCATTCATTTAATACCTAATCCTTCAATGACCTTTCGGCCTTGATAATTATATCACTACACTAACCAGAATAAACATTGAAGCATGCACCTATATAATTATCTGCTGGGGGCCATTAAATTACTTCAGTCAAGTAATGCCCATTTTTCTGATTTGCAATGAAAGATAATCAATGATATTCACATGAGACATTTATTGAACACCTATAATTATAAATTCATTCTACATAATTCCGGTACTTTGTGTTAATCTTGTTTATTAATTTTATAATTAAATGACTGTTTATTAATTTAATAATTAAATGATTAAATCCACTAAAACAAAATTATAATAATATAATAATTTAACTTTTGGAATAGAATTTTACATTTCCAAAAATTTTAAAATAACTAATATGCCTTGTCTATATGTTTTTTTTTTTGTTGTTTATAACACTTTACTAAGTATAGAACTAGAATAATATTTTGAAATTATTTTGTTTCGAAAAATAAATTGAATCATGTCCGTCTTTATTTTGGAACAGAAAATGTGCATCATCTGAGATGAAGAAGGAAAAGCCCAAAACAACAGAAGGCGTGCAATTTTCCAATCAAGTGGAAATCAGATCACTTGATAAATGTGAGACCTATAAACAAGCGATCATTAATAGAAATGAAAGTCATGGTTAAAAATAATATTTGAGAAGAACAATCCTAATAAAAAGAAATAAACACTTGGACAATATCCTCAGTAAGATACTGTGGATTCTTCATAAACTGGACAAAGAATTAAGGTACATGGATCAACTAACCAGGAAACTAATGACTGCACTCGAAGTATTCTACTATCTGATTTCATGTAAAATTGTATGAATATTTTATGAATAATATCAATATCTTCATCAATAGAAAGGACACTTGAACAGAGAAATTGAATCACTATTGAGAGTTCAACAAAGCAATATGATTAGAACGAACTGCATAAAAGCAAGGATAGACAAAACCTGGAAAACTGTAAAAGTAAACACTGTTGACAAAGATACAAAAGAATAAGCCATTTAATAAGTGAATGGAGTAGACTAGCATATATGCACCAAACTGGTAGTATACTAACTGTATCGAATTTCCTTGGCTTTTCAGTCAAAACAAAGTATAGTACATTTATTCTATTCTGCCCTCGATCAGTGAAGGAGAATTCCATCCAGACTGAGGTAAGTTTTGTTAGAATCCAGAATATCCATTTTTTTTGAGGAGCTGAATTTGCACTCGTGGGGATGCAAGTAAGCAGTGGTGTAGTAGAACAACAGATAGATTTCCCACTGGGATCTGTGCAAAATTGAATTTTAAATAAACTGAAAAATTGTACAGATAAAAATTGGAGATAGTACTGGAAAAAGGAAGGAAACTCCTCTGGGACATTCAAATACAAACAGATAGCCAAGCAAGAAGTGATAATAGTCAACAAGAAGAAAAAAAACTGAAAAAGAGTAGTTTTTGTTGTTTTAGCAATTCACAGGGTTAAAATCAAGGAGGCAGAAAAATTCAGCAAATATATGGAGCTCTTCAGAGAGCTGAAAAGAATATAAAATGCAAAGAACATTATAGTAACATGAACAATTACTAAAATCAGTTTTAAAAAATAAGACTAGGAGAAATTGGAGTCAAATAGAAAATTGACACTATACTAAAGAAGACACTCATAGAAATACCTGAAATATAAAGAAAAATCGTTGAGTGTGAAAGTCAATCTACATAACTAGGTAACACTGATAGGTAACACAGCTAATTTGAAATGAAATAATGGTGCAGAAACATGACAAAAAATAACATAGAACCTTTCATAAATCTAAGAAAACTGAGACTGCAGGAAAGGAAATTCAATAATCTGACATGCCCTTTGCGCAAAGTGGCAAAAGAATTGAAGGCATAACATGGGCACAATCTCCCATTTCAAAATCCTCATATTTTAGATTTGCTTCGATTTCGATTCATAGTTATTATATATCAATTAAATATAATTCCTTGAATTTTAATTTCTTTTTATGATGTCTTAAGTTTAAACCTTAAAACTGAAACATTTTTTAGAATCAAAATTATATAATGGATTTTGATTAACATTGTAAGAAGGATTCTATAATTATTTTTAAAGTATTCTGTTTAGGAAATTAAATTTATCCATCCTGGGATGAGTATTCTTCTAAATAAATCTTACCAACCTTTATGTTCTACTTAAACCATCAAACTAAAATTAGCTGTTTTATCAATTTTTCAGAAATAGTCTAGCAATTAGTATAGTAAAATATAGCTTTGAAATATGAAAATTTATTTTAACATGCACCCAAGTACTGAAATTATTGAGTGACCTTGTAATCAAATTTCAGATCAAATGCATGTTTTCAGCAAACAGTCACAGGGTTTAACTGTATGCATCATTGGTTTCACATGTTTATTTAATGTCTACAGTGAACAGCTGGAAACATATGAGACTTGTGTTTTATCGCCAGAAAAAGTATTCGAATATACTTTCAACTTACAAAAGTGAGATCAGTTTAAAGTTGAAAATATTGTAAAATCAGTATAAAGTTAAAAATACATGAAAAAGGTGAGGTAAGATTGGAACTTTTTTCCTATTTTAATTTTCTCTTTCATTTTACGATTTTAAAAAGTTAAAGCAGTTTCTAATCATATTTAATCATACATATTTAGAACTAAACACTACTAGCGTACATGGTCTTCAAAGATATGGAGAAAAATGTTACATTTTTTGATAAAATAAATCAATTCTTGAAAAACATTCATAGTGCAATAATATTCGTTTGAATGAACTATTTACAATTTATTTATAAAACACATTCAAATTAATTTTCTAACAACAGTTGCTTTTGTTATTTGACATAAAGCAACCACAAACGATCCGCGTCTTTCATATAAGACTTAATTTCCTCTTTATATTATGTTACACTGAATTATTTCTTCACATTGTTATGCATTAAATATATATATATATATATATATATATATATATATATATATATATATATATATATATATATACTAGCTGTACCCTGCCACGCATTGCTGTGGCTTAATTTGGTGTAATGGAAAATTGGAATAAAAAGAGAAAATGCATGTTTCTTATATTCTTAGTACAGCAATCCACTCTAAAAAAAAAAAAAAAATGAAAAAAGTGATACTCTTGCAGAATTGGATCCTGATCCTCAGGATTACCGTCAATCATGGCTTGGGCTCGACCAACAATCAGTGGATAAAACTAACGTTGAAACGCTAAATTTTTTTTTTCTTTCTTTCTGTATACAAAAATGTGAGTTAGTTAATATTTGAGTGATGGGGGGGGGGTTACTATACATAGATTCGAAAAAGTTGTCCAAAAACAAATGAAAACAAAGGTAAGGTAAGTTACATTTCTACCTAACTGGATAATTGTTTAGTGTTTTTATGTAAGGTAAAATGTTTAATCGGCTGGAAAAACAGAAATGGTTGCAGACTGTTGAATACGTTAAGTTTGGGAAATTAAGTTGAAAACTAAAAACTATACAATACAGTGTCAAAAACCCACCGAATATGTTACCATGACATAGGCTGACATAATCGGTGGGTTTGTGACAGTATTTTGTATAGTTTTTTAGTTTTAACTCACTTTCTCAAACTTAACATAATCAACAGTGTCCGCCACCATTTGTATCTTTCAAATACACCGATAAACACTGTTTTTCGAGCTGACTAAACGTTACATTAAATGAAAAGGGTTTGTATTAACAGATACAAAGAAGTTGTCAAAAAATGAATATATAACAAATAAATGTTATCAAAGGCAAGAAAAGTAAATATTCTACCTAACTGGATAAGATTGTAGTGTTTTTATGTAATGTATAATGTTTAATCAGTTCAAAAACATGCAGTGTTTATCGGTATATTTGAAAAATATAAATGGCGGCAGACTGTATCGAACACGGGAAATTTTGGGAAAATGAGTTTAAACCAAAAATCTATACAAAATACTGTTAGGAACTCACTCAATATATGTTACTGTGATGTAGGCTGACATATAATCAGTGGTTTTAAATTTTGATCAATACAGGTAACGACTTGTAAGAGTCCCTTTTAGTGATTACCTGGTTTGAGGATAAATGGCAAATCTGCCCCAAAAATCCGGTATTATTTTACTTTAAGGCCTGTCTTATGTTCGTATATAACGAAATATTTTATTGTAGATTTCAGTGTACTAAAAACGAATCTGCAAACCGTTTCCATCGCAAAAAGAAAGTTTTCATGATATGAAGAAATTATTTTTTCGAAAAGTGGGTGATCACTTTTCAATTTAAATTTAACTTAGAATGAGCACCCACTTTCTGGCCAGCTGAGAGAGGGGCATTTTTCTGTGTGTGTGTGGGGGGGGGGGGGGTTGGCGGCCGCCCCCCCCCGCCCCTCTAACCAATTTAAGCAGGTAATTTTAAAGGATTTTCCAAGGGTAGAAAGAAAGCCCCCACCCCAAAAATCGTGGCCACAAAGTGGGTGATCATTTTACGTTAAATTGTTATAGAAAAGTGATCCTTCACTTTTTTAAACTAACATTTCTTCATATCTTGGAAACTACTCGTTTGCCTTAATTATGAAGATTATTTTCGTTTTCAGCGACCCCGAAAACCTATAGGAGTGGTAATTTTAAAGGAATTTTCGAGGGTGGAGTAATTCCTCATATTTACCTTTTTTTTTTTTTTCCCCAATAACATAAGAAATTAAGAATTAGACAAATTTATGGTGCTAATGCACTTACCGATCCGTACTATTTTTTAAATCGTATTTCCAAGTTTAATTAAAGTTTTTTTTTTTTTTTATTCAATTGTATTCTAAATAATGTTAATGCTTCAGTACTGTTCCTTGTCTGCTTAAGTTTAATTTTTGTTTATTAAATTGTTAGGTGAAAGTCCAGAATAGTTACAAAACACCCTCTTCTCCTCATGTTAAGAATGGCTTTTTAAATAAAAACGTTATTATTTCAGCACGGATCAATAAGTGCACGAGTACCCAATTTCTTTAATAAAGAAAAAGTATTCATATTTTAGAATAGATGCAAAACTCCCTCCCCATGTTAAGAATAGCTTTTTAAATAACGGTATTATTTCAGCACGGTACCTTCTCTGCATAAGTACTATCTTTTGTTTATTAAATTGTTAGGTGAAAATATAAAATAGTTACAGAACACTCTCCCTTTCCCATGTTAAGAATGGCTTTCTTAATAGCGTTATTTCATCATGGTACCTTCTCTGCAAAAGTACCATGTTTTGTTTATTAAATTGTTAGGTGACAGTACAGTACTCATGCAGAGATTGATCCGTGTTGTAATGATAACGTTAATATTTAAAAAGCCATTCTTAACATGGGGAAGGGAGGGTGTATTTTAATCTTACAATTGAATAAAAAACATATAATAAAACTGTAATTGCCTGGAAATACGATTTAAAAAATAGCGCAGACAAAAAAAAAACTGTACTTTACCAATCAATCTTATATCGAAAAACAAAAAAAAAAAACTCAAAAAGCAAACGACCAACCTTTTTTTTGGCCTTATATAATAAAGAAAAAATGTGTAAATTAAAAAATTTGGAAGATAAACAAATGAATTATGTTTTTTTTTAATAGCGTTATTTCAGCACGGTATCTTCTCTGCATAAGTACCATCTTTTGGTGATTAAATTGTTAGGTGAAAGTATAGAATAGTAACAAAACGTCCTCCCCATGTTAAGAATGGCTTTCTAAATAACGTTATTATTCTATTATTTATCCGTGTTGTAATAATAACGTTAATATTTAAAAAGCCATTCTTAACATGGGGTGGGGATGGTGCTGAAAATACGATTTAAAAAATAGCGCGGACAAAAATAAACTGTACTTTACCAATCAATCTTATATCGAAAAACAATACAAAAACTCAAAAAGCAAGCGAAAAACTTTTTTTTTGGCCTTATATAATAAAGAAAAAATGTGTAAATTAAAAAATTTGGAAGATAAACAAATGAATTATGTTTTTTTTTTTTTTTACTTATCGAGTTAACAGAAAATTAAATCTTTCGTCAATTCGTAGCTGTGAAATAAATCGAACCGCAAGTTCAGTTTTATCAACAGAACAGATTCGCAGTAACGGTTAAAAAAATATATTTATTTTATTTAATATTTTAATTTTAATAATTCGCGAGGTAAATTTATTTTAATAACATAAAAACATACCTCGACTCTAAAAATGGGTTGTCTGAAAATTTCAAATAAATTGGTAACGTAGAAATATGGTTTTATTCTTTTAGAACGAACCAACTTTACATTTATATATATATATATATATATATATATATATATATATATATATATATATATATAATGCATAACAATATATATATATATTAGGAGGTATTTTGATTAAAAACAGTGGAAAAGTGCTCAATACTGTAGTAGAGCTAAATTATTTCAACCTCCGGCCTTTTTTTTTTTTTTTTACTTAAATCATTACAAATTGTTTCAGTCGACAGGACAATAATATTATCCTGTCGATTTCTTCAGACAATTCAAGTCAAATAAAAGATTCTTTAAAATTACAAATGCGCATCAAAAACAAAAATTGTAAGTGGTGGGTAGAGAGGGGAGAAGAAGGGGTGGAAGGTTTTCTAGGTTGGCAGTATTTTTGCGAACAGTTGGCTGAGATGGCGGAAATTTTCTGTTTCTATGTCTATCCTTGTAGCCATGTCACTAGTAAGGGTGCTGGAGGTAAACGTTTTGTCTGGGCTGACGTTATCCGCCTGATAGTCAGGGACCCGAACCTTGGATTAACCACTAAGGAGGCTGTCCTATCAGCAGGTGCAAAGTACTGGGGCTGCTGTATTGCCATTTGGTGAATGGATTCTGGACCATGCAGTAGCTTCTGGTGGGGCCTCTCGATGCCATACTAGTGGGTAATTGTTACGGCTTTACCTTATCATTAACTACAAATAAAAAAAAATAAAAAATTCTTCGTTTCTTTTTCTCTCTTAATTTCCCCTCTCTGTCCTGCTCTAAGTAAATCTGTCGACCTAGTCCACAAATTCCAAAATTTCATCATGACAAGTTTCAAGAAAAAATACACGATTAAACCCGGTTCCCCAACTTCCAACGTAGACCCCTACTACCATGTCTCCTTCTCCAACATCAGGGGTCTTCGTTCTAACCTTCCAGAGGTTGAAACCCAATTACAGGAGACTAAACCAGACCTTTTATTTTTAAGTGAAACTGGCATTGGACAGGCTATTTCCCTAGATGAGTTTGCAATTTCAGGATACTCTAACTTAACTTCTAAATCTGACCCCCAAGATCGCCATGGACATGGAATATGTGCCTATATTAAAGATAGCTTTCCATGTGGGAGGGACATCTCCAGGGAAGATCCTAACTTACCCTATATGTGCTTCCGGGTTGCTTTAGCTCACACTACTGCATTTATATTTACTCTCTATCGCCCCCACAACAGTGGAGTTACTATCTTTCAAAGCATATCTGAGAAAATTGACCAAGTCCTTTCTACTTATCCTTCAGCTAACATTCATGTATGTGGAGACTTCAATGTTCACAACGTTGAATGGTTGACCCACTCAAACAAGACCGATGATGAGGGGAGGTTCTGTCATGATTTCTCCATTGCCTATGACCTCACTCAGATTGTTCAGGAACCTACCCGTGTGCCCGATAATGATGGCCAGTATGCGAGCCTACTAGACCTTTTTCTCACAACTTGCCCTGAACTATGTTCAGTTTCTGTTCTGTCGCCTCTTGGATCTTCCGACCACTCTGTTGTATCAATTAAGATAAAAATGAAATGTAATAAGTCCCCAGATGTACCTCTTCATCGTACAGTATATCGATACACTAAGGCTGACTGGGATAGCTTCCGTACATTTATATCTGATCTACCTCTGCATTCCATGTTTAAAAAGGATGTGTCCTCTATAGTATTAGACCTAACTGAATGGTTAATTGTAGGTATTGACCATTTCATACCCTCTAAAAAGTTTCAGCAAAAACCTAACAGCCAGCCATGGTTCTCTCCAGAATGTGCTGCTGCCATTGCGCACAGAAATCACTTTTTCCACTGCTTCAAACGTAATAGATGTATGGAAACTAAAGCCGTTTTCAGGACTGCCAGCAACCATTGTAAGAAAGTAATAAGGAACGCAAGAGAGTTGTATGCTCAATCTGTTAAGTCCAAAGTAGCTGAGCAGCGGCTTGGTTCCCACCAGTTTTGGCAAATAGCAAACAGAATCCTGAACAGAAGCGTGTGCTCCATCCCAACTATTATCAATGGACCTGAGGTAATCTCGTCAGCATCAGACAAAGCCAAACTCTTTGTCAAGAACTTTGCAGCAAATTCTACCCTTTGCGACCAAGACCGCCAACCCCCAATATTTCCTCCTGTATCAGAAAACACGCTATGTGATATACGTATATCTGTACGTGATGTTGCCAAGCTAATCAAAAACCTTGATTCGAGTAAAGCAACTGGCCCTGATGGTATTCCAATTATAGTACTCAAAAAACTTTAACCTGAATTAGCGCCCATACTTACAAAACTGTTTAAACGTTGTCTTAAGGAGAATAGTTTCCCATCTCCCTGGAAAACCTCATCAGTATGCCCTGTATTTAAGAATTCAGGTGATCGCTCATCCCCCTCTCAGTACAGGCCAATAAGTCTCCTGTGCGTCATGAGTAAGTTGCTAGAATCTGTGTTAAATACAGAAGTAATCAAACATCTCAACAAAAATAACCTTCTTAGTGACACTCAATATGGTTTCCGTTCTGCTAGATCTACAGCAGATGTCATTACAGTTATATCGCATAGGATTAGCAAATCTCTCGACGGTGGCAATCTTTCTAGAGCAATTGCTCTTGACATATCTAAAGCCTTTGATAGGGTATGGCATAAAGGTTTACTTCATAAGATCGCTAGCTATGGTATAGCTGGAAAAGTCTTCTCAATTATTAAATCATTTCTTTCTGATAGGTTCATAAGAGTAGTAGTTGAGGGGCAAAAATCAGAAGCTCACAGTATTAATGCCGGTGTCCCTCAGGGATCCATCCTGGGCCCAACTCTTTTCCTGATCTACATTAATGATCTTCCAAATCATATCCTTACATCATTTGTAGACATTTATGCTGACGACACTACCATTTATGGTACCACATCTAAGACAGTAAACGACCAAGTTCTCTCCAATTCTCTCTCCTCTGATCTTGAGCACGTAGTACAATGGGGAAAGGAGTGGCTGGTTACTTTTAATGCATCTAAAACCAAGCTTCTCTCTTTACATCATCAACATTCTAATCCACATTTGTCATCAATTGAAATGAATGGCTCTCGTCTTCAGGAGGCCTCAAGTTTTGACAAGCTTCTGGGCTTGACCATTACTCCTGATCTTAAATGGAACACGTATATCAAATCTGTTGCCAAGGCCGCTGGAAAAATGGTGGGATCTTTCTATCGATCCAGTAGATATCTCACTGCTGATGCTATTCTCTACCTATATAAGAGCCAGGTACGTCCAAGGATGGAATACTGTTGCCACATCTGGGCAGGAGCTGCTAGAAAGGACTTGTCCTGCCTTGATAGAGTTCAAAATAGACTTCGTAGCCTCGTAGGAGATGTCCTTTTCTCCTCCTTGCAACCTCTATCTCACAGAAGAGATGTTGCGAGTTTGTCTCTGATGTATCGTTATTTTCATGGAAAGTGTTCAACTGAGCTTCAATCTTTGGTCCCCCCTCGCCAAACTTTCACAAGAAACACTCGTCTAGCTGTAAACACTATCAATAATTTCCCCCACTCTTTATCTGTGGCTAAACCTAAACGTAGATTCCATGAACAAAGCTTCTTTCTTAGAACTGCACGCCTGTGGAATTGTCTTCCGTTTTCCTGCTTTCCGGCTGACTACAATATGGTTGTGTTCAAGTCTAAAGTAAATAAGTTCTTGATGAGCCGTTCCATATAAGTTATTAAATTTACCAAATTTTCATTACTAATGATTACTATATTGACCAATTTCTACTGTACACTCTTTAACCCTTATCCTTGAGTGGCCTCTTGGCCTTGATAATGTGGTGATGCCTTTGTAAAAAAAAAAAAAAAAAAAAAAGGGAAGAAAAGGAAAAAGAAGAAATAGGGAGGGGGTGGGGGAGAAATGTAGATTATATATAGTTAGAATTATAGTGAAAGATTAAGAGTAAAAAGAAAGAAATTAAAGTTAAAATGAATTAAAAATGAATTTAAATATACTTGACAAGTTCGTTAATATGGAGACACCTTTAATGAAAACATAAAAATGTTCAGACTAAATCTAGTAAAACTGTGCTTATAGAGTATAAAAATATTTACAAAACAAATTTGAAAAATGTGTACATATATATATATATATATATATATATATATATATATATATATATATATATATATATATATATATACGATGGTCGTTCCAAAAGTAAAGCGCCCTATTTTTAATCAAAAATATAAAAGAGTTATGGAGACGGGAGGGGTACTATTAAAACGAGGGATATTTTGTACTCCAGAATTGATGATTTTCCATAAGTACCATCATTCGCAATGTACTTTTGCTGATGATGAACGATGGCTGTGCATGGGTGTCCAGAGCATGCTGTCATATGAGGATCATGCCAAAATTAAAGCTCCTTAATGTTTATAACTAAAAAAATTGAAGGGCTACGAAGACAGGAGTAGTATCATAAGAATGAACGACCTTTTGTGCTCGAGATTTTATTTTTATACATAGCCACCACTATCCTCAATGCACTTTCTAGGAATTCAATGACACATCTCTGCTTTTGATGCACGACCATAACAGAAGTTGCTTTCGAAGAGTTTCACGCCATCAGTATCTGCAACGAAGAGAAGAAACTTGCAGGTCATGAATGCCTAAGTTCAATTACCATAATGATGGAAATTGCAATCCCCTCTGATCCACTCAGGTAGAATAAGAAATATAGGAGGCATTACTTTTGGAACGCCCTTCGTATATATATATATATATATATATATATATATATATATATATATATATATATATATATATATATATGCGCCAACGTATTTGCTCTATCTTGTATATTGAGCAATTTTATTTTGCTGGAATTGTCTTATATAAAATATTACATCCAATAATATTTTGTAAAATCGATAATCACCGGATTTGCATACCAGTGAATTTCTTTATTATTCTGAAGTATATATATATATATATATATATATATATATATATATATATATATATATATATATATATATATATATATATAATGAAGAAAAAATGGACCATATTCAAATTTTTAATTGACTAAAATACGACACAGGACAGAATATACAGTAGATCGCGGGTTTTTACAACAACCAGAGTTTCATTCTCTTAGATACATATCTTAACGAAACTGGGGGTGAATATCTCCCAGTGAATTTATGCACTCCCATATACCAACCTGAAAAGTTCTACAAATCGGCGGAATACATACAACACGTAGCTTTCACAAATGGTCACCCATCTGGTACTGGCTAAGCCCAACTTCGCTAATCTGGCAAAAACCGGTGTGTCAATATGATTGTTCCATGTATATATATATATATATATATATATATATATATATATATATATATATATATATATATATATATGTGTGTGTGTGTGTGTATATATATATATGTATATACATGCATATGTATTCATACATATGTATATATATATATATATATGTATATATATGTATATGTATATATACCTCCCCACATATATATGTGTGTGTGTGTGTGTTTATGTGTGTCTACGTGTGTGAACGTGTGCCTTTGAATTTGTTTTGTTATTGGTTTATTTTCTTATCTGCATATTGTCTGAATTTATTTTCATAATTATTTCGGCTCTGAGAAAGTTATCTCACCGAAATAAGGTTGCAAGTGTGTAAACTCACTTTCTCTCTCTCTTTCTCTCTTTCTTTCTCTTTCTCTCTCTCTCTCTCTCTATATATATATATATATAATCTCATAAATGCTGTATTTGACTGAATTAACTATACTTCTAGATCTTTTTTTTTTGTGTTTGTATTGACATTCATATTAAAAACCCTTTTTTATATTTATTTAGAAAGAAAATACAACTTTGTTAGATATGGGTTGTGGAATATCATTCATCTTCAAAAGATCTAGCTAATTTGCATATTCTTTGAAACATTCATTTTAATTAATTCCTTATTTAGATTTTGCGGTTTTCCTCTGGGATGATTATCTTTAGTTAACTATTACGTATAATTATATTCATGCAGATATTCTACATGATTTATACTTGCGTAATATTTGTTTAAAAAGGTTGTTGTAACCACAAACCTCTTTCTATATTTATGTATGCATGTTGTATAGCAGGGGGTTCATATTGGGGACATAACGGGGCATATATAACGGGGCATATATAACGGGGTACATATAATACACGAATAACGATGGTGATGAGAGAGACATTTATACAGACTGGGATAATTCTTGTTAACACATATTAGAAGAGGGGAGACAATACTTGTGATGGAGGAGGCGTATGATACTTGGAAGGGTTGTACAAGAGTTCGTTGCAAGATGATGATAAACACATTTACCTTTTCTGTTGTAAGGAATGACGACACGAGACAAACAGTTACAAACATAGTTGGTTTCTTTATTCTTCAATCGCCCGATCGGTGGTGTCAGGAATTAAAACTTTGATTTACATGGTCTATTTTTCTCCCTTCGTTTCTAAGGGACTCTCCTCTCCAACTTACTCTCTCTCATCAACTAACTAACTTCGAACTCTCAGATTTCTATATTAAGAAATCTCCTTTGTTTATGACATCAGAAGTGTGTTTTCCAACGTGACTATATCAAGTTTTCTACACATGTCCGTCCAACACACTTTTGACAAACAAAGAATCCTCAATTCTAATTCGAACCTATTTTTAAACAATATATTTTAACTCGCATTGTGCATTCATTTAACTGACATATTTAATATCCATATTTCTAAAAGAATAGACAATCGACTCTTTTTCCGGCATAAACAATATTTAACTATTTCTAATAGAATTAACAATATTTAACTATTTCTAATAGAATTAACAATGGACTGAATTTCTAACATTCCATTATCTATTATCTTTAACACTTGCCTACAAGGTTCGATTCTAGCCTTATCATATTATAATTTTCACATATCTAGTATGTCTTCTTACTTACATGAGAAGGGGACAGCCCTTTCATGTAACATGCGTATATATATTTGTTTTAAAAATTTTGCCTACCAAACTCCTCTGTCAGTTTTTGGTCTGCAGGCATGAAATTTAATATATAGAGCATTCAACCCATCCAAAACTTTATATTTGGTTTAATCCGAGGAAAACTGGTGCAAAAGTGTGAAATTTTAAAAAATAGAATTTGCCATTGGAATTTGAACGACGGCATTATAAATATGCCTGCGTAATGTAATAGTTATTGGTTCATGTTTTAATTTTTAGCCTTGCGGCAAACATGTCTTTATAGCTCAAGCATTAACATCAAAGGAAAAAGTAAATCCTAAGCTAAATGTTTTGCTTTTGATTCTCGATGGTGGCGCACAAGTCATTTTATTTTTTAACTTTTTAAAGCATTACTATATGTTGGGTCCAATATGATCTCCATATATAATATTTTGATTGCAGAAATTCCCATCTGGACTAAAGCACAGTAGGCTTGCAACAACAGATGCCACATAAAAATTCAATACATCTTCCCTGATAGCCACTATCTTACGTATTTACGACCACCATTTCTGCCACATTCACTTGTGATAATAAAATGCTACATTACGTCCGATGAGCAACACCATCACAATGCCCACATCTACAGAAGAAGAAGTTCCCATTTTCTCCCTCAATATTTTGTGCTCCTACCGCTACCAGATGAGACTGGGTCAAATTCTATATTTTCCTATGATATTGTGCTTGTACCACTATTAAGTGGTTAATACATACACATAACATAAACTTTCCATTTCCCAATCCAAAAATAATAAATTCTCCCTTCTCAAATTCCGCCTATTTTAATTAGCTGATACCTGACTATTCGCATATTCCAGAATCCACTTCTGCAATAAATAAATATATTAACTGATTGACGTCGCTTAAAAAACAACAAAATTGAACATATTAACCGATTGTCGTCGCACTCTACAGATTACAATCATGTTGAAACAACAAAATTAAACATATTAACTGATTGGCGTTGCACTCTGCAGATTACAATCGTGTTGAAAAAAAAACAAAAAAAATTAAATATATTAACTGATTGGCGTTGCTAAAAAACAACAAAATTAAACATATTAATCAATTGTTGTCGCATTGTACGGATTACAATCGTGCTGAAAAAAAAACAAACACAATTAAACATATTAACTGATTAGCGTCGCTCTATACAGAAGCCAATAAGTTTTTTTTGTGGGTAAATTTTTACGTTAGCTCTACCTCCACAATTTTCTTTAATATGACGACATTAATAGATCTTTGACTATGCTGATTACGAAAATTTAATTTAAATTTGGCAGAGATAAGTACTTTTCGGTGGTTGGGGATGTCTATTCCGAAAGCCGTTCTTAACCTGAGACGGTTGGAGTTGTCTATTCCGAAAACCGTTCTTAACATGGGGAGTTTGGGGGTGTCTATTCCGAAAGCTGTTCTAAACATGCAGAGGTTGGAGGTGTCTATTCCAAAAGACGTTCTTAACATGAGGCGGTAGGGTGATGGCCATCAACAACAACTGTACTTTAATTTTTTACAAGGGAGGGTGCGTCAACCGTGCAATGCCAGTTAACGAGTTCTGCTAGTATAGTAATAAATACGATATCTGCACTAATCAAAATATCATATTTAAGCTTATTTTAAGACTGGGCAATGCCAGGCGACCTGCCAGTATTATAGATACGTGTGTATTGGAGCAGAGAGGTCTATGTTAAAGTTGATTAATCAATAACCGGGTCTTTTGTTTAATCACTCTTTTCTTACTTCTATTGATTTTACGTAATTACAACATGTCATTTAAAAGTGAGATTTTATTTTTGTGTATTCAGCATGATAAACATACCAATATTCATGACATCATTACATAAATAATACGATAAACATACCAATATTTATGACATCATTACATAAATAATACGATAAACATACCAATATTCATGACATCATTACATGAATAATACGATAAACATACCAATATTTATGACATCATTACATAAATAATACGATAAACATACCAATATTTATGACATCATTACATGAATAATACGATAAACATACCAATATTTATGACATCATTACATAAATATTAGTGCTAAATTATAAAAATATGGAAGAATGCTTTTCAAAATTAAGTATTTTTTTTCACTTGTTCATGAATTTGGCTTCTTAAAAAGCTATCTTTTGAGGAAAGTCTCTGCAAATGTTTAGTATGCATAAGACACTACTTTTTGTGCACAAATGAATGCATTGATTCATTTAAGCTCTTTATATAAAATAATTATACAGTTTTAATCATATTTCCAGCTTTTTATGCCTCAATTGTATATTTAATGAATTTTTCATATTTAAGACCAAAAAGATTTTCCAAAGATTTTAAGTTTGAAAAAAAAATGAATTTAGACTACATTAATATCTCCTATTTATGTTAAATATTTCAATAATCTTTTGCTATCATAAATGTCTTTTTATTATTTTGTGCAAGAAAATTAAAATGAGAGGTCAAAAATCAAAACTAAGAATTTTATTTATTGCAGACTATTATCCTGATTATTTCTTAGTTGTTTCACGATGTTTCGGCCAACTATTCCTCTGGCCTTCGTCAGGTGGTAACCGCGACCGGATAGGAACTCTGAATCTTCTGATTGAATCCAATTAAATGATAAAACTAAGAAGTCCTCCAGAGCGTTTCTATCCCCCAAATCCGAACAAGCTTTGAAAGAACCTGGTTAAGAGATTTGAAAAAAATAGTATCAGCTCTATAAAATTGTATTTTTTTAAATCATATTTGTAAAACGTCAGCTATTTCAGTCAATATAATCTAAATAAAATATCTGAATAAAATTAATAGGATCAATAGGTAATGATAAAATGTTGAATAAACCACAATAATTGTTGCTTGATTGGTTGTGTCATAAGTTTCTAGCTTTACATCCTTCATTCTCTTCTGCAGGTTATCATGCAGAGAAAGCATTCCACACAGTTTCCATCTACTTGCCTTGCATCTCGTCAACTGAATAAACAAAATCCATCCTTTCTAACTTAATACACGATTTTTTTCAACCAATCACAGATTTGTATATCCCAGTCTCTTTTACTAATGTAAAATATCAAATATCATTTTGAAAATGTGCGACTGATTTGAAACTAAGAAAGAGTCAAATAATCTCAAAGTTCAACTCTTCTTTCAGAGAGAGAGAGAGAGAGAGCGAGAGAGAGAGAGAGCGCGGGAGAAAGAAAGAGAGAGAGAGAAAGAGGGAGAGTGAGGGGAACAAGAAACTTCTGATTCTCATATGTATTCTAAAATATACTGTTGTTGGAGGACTGCTGTTTAAGTCAATGTTTGTTTCATGTTTTTTGCGCTCTTTCTTCCCTTATCAATGCTGACATCTCGGCTTGGGAATGAAACTCATCAAATATGGAATAGGGACCTTTCTTAAAGAAGCAGAATTCCCTACCTCTTGAAAAGATAATTGTTCAAGAATTTCAAACATTTCCTGAATTAGAAGAAATCTGTTTCTTTTCTGAAAAATAATTCTTATTGACCGATACTGTGTAAGGTGAGATTGACCAACTGAAAAACAAAAATAATTCTGAAATTCTAAGTTCAGGGTCTCCTAAAAATAAAACACCTTTTTCAGAGATAGACAGCTAGATAGATAGATAGATAGATAGATAGAGAGAGAGAGAGAGAGAGAGAGAGAGAGAGAGAGAGAGAGAGAGAGAGAGAGAGAGAGAGAGAGAGAGAGAATAAACACTTTGTTTATTCGAAACAAGTCAATTTCTTATGGGTTACTCTCTTGACAAATTTCTTTAATATTAAAAATCGAAGGGTATTTTTTGACAATGACATCATCATGTGAAAAAGTGCAGTTTAATTTTTGGTTCATGTATCCCAATAGTTAGCAACAGTCTTAAAATGCCAGTGCATTTTCATAATAAACAAGTGTTTTCTTTGTAAATTTAAATTTCACCTTATACATGATAACATTATGACGTCGGACTGCGTTATCACAACAATACAAAAGAACACTATTTTGGTGTTGAGGTTTTTCATGAAGCAAATTTAAAGAAACTATGTCATATTGGAAATGCGAAAATGTTCATAAGGAAAATGAGCAAGATTAAAATGTTACTTGAAAATCTAATACGTCCATATGTATAGAAGACAAAACGGCCGCGCGCGTTTTTGTATGTTCAAGAAAGGCTTTTTTCGCTAGGATTCTTGACAAGGTTACTATTTTGGAGAACTTCTCCCTATATTATGATATCCCAGATTTGCAAATGGACGTTGTCTCTATATTTATTTTGATCGACTTTAAAAAAAAATCCCTGGTTTTCAGTGTTTTTTTGTTTTTCTCGTATAAATAAAGTGAAACTAATCAAAGCAAAAGTACATTGCCGGCCTTCGTGGCCAGCACGTCTTGAAAGCAATCAGCTTTGATCAATGTGGAGAAACCCTTCATATCAGACAATTGCTATTCATTAAGACATTGCCAGAGTTCCCCCTTTTTGTGGAGAGCTAGTTTTCTCCAACATCGTGGGGAAACAAATATGGCGAGAAGCTTGACTAGCCTACAGCTAGACGTTCATTTCTGTGCCTGCGTGAACTCATTCATTTAACTATCTATTTCAACAAGACAACATTTTGATTGACATTGGTAAAATTGAACGCCTTCCTGTTGCATTATATTATTATAGCAGTAAGATGTCAGGTTTTCTTTCACTTTCTTTTCCACTTTCGCATCACAGGTTCGAGCCTTCTTGCCCTCTGCCACTTTTTTTTTCGGCTAAGTACACACCTACAAACACACAGACAACGCCGGGCACCCCGCTAGTCTAATATATATGGTAAAGGTTTCCTTCTCATTGATTATTTACTTCCTACAAAATCAATCAGTATTGCAGTACGTTGTTAAGAAGAATAAAATGTAATTAAATTTGATTAATTTCAGAAAATACTTTGTTCGGTCGATATTATTTTTAAATAGCCACCATCTTTAAAAAGGGCACATAATTCTGAATTCGTCTATACAGAGTTACTTCCTTTTGATTGGGATAAATTGTAACAAAAATCAATTGTTTCAAAAGAGAAAAACAAGATAAACTGCAAGATTGAGCAACGCCGGGTAGATATCAATGTTTGAAAATATAATTGGATAATTAAATTTTCATAAATAGAATGCAAGATAGTTTCCCAAATGCAGAGGTAATGAACACATCTACAACGTATTAAGTAGCATATAGATAATAATCCAGTAAAGTTATATCCCATTCGTATGTACGTCATCACTATCCACCTGTTTTTAAAAAGATACCATCACCCGATTACTAAAGATCCATTGAAAACATTTCATCTAATGTGGCTGTTGTACCAAACATAAAACTGAAATTAAAATACACTTTATTAGGCTTGAATAAAGTGCAGTATCTTTTTTGTCCAATGATTGTACAATAATATTGTTAGGTTGGCATTTGGCCCTGTCATCCAATGAATGGAAATATATGTATATATACAGGAATTATGGAGATAGATCCCCATAACCGGATATATTGTGGGACTACATTAACTAGATTATTTAGATAAGTATATTTCAGTTTGAGCAAACAATGAAATAATAATATCATGAAGTATATATTCACACTGGACGTCCATAGAATGGTATATGTAACAAACTTTTAAAAAATGATTAAGGATACTATTGTGGAATCTCCATGGGTCCCTCCTCTAGACTAAGATTACAACAAAAAATAAAATGATTTCTTTGTTATTGTAATGCATCGAGATTCTAAGAATTATGAGAATTGGAATACTCACATCAAAATTGATTGGTGTAATCAATAATCAATCAAGTGCTTTTTTTGTTGTGAAGTAGCCAAAATTGTGCTACTCATAGCACCTGCATTATCTGGATATGATTGGAGAGTATCTTTCAAAACAGACTTCAAAAGTTCTGTCTCAATAATTTCACTCGTTAATCTGTACAGCATCTGACATTAATTCCTTTGTAAGCTGCTGACTGATCTATTGGCTACTTTAAGTAATCCCTTTACCATGAGTGCTTAGTCAACAAGTGTTTATTGATAGGCTTTAAGTGCTCTATCAATGATTTTACACGATTCGTAATAAGTTTATATAAACTAAATGTTATTAGTTAAAATCCAGCCGATTTTGAATAAGATTAATTGACATAGATTTGAGGTTGTTTTTATTCAAGACATTAATTTTCATTATCAGTTTTTACACTTATATTTTCAATCATCATCACTTTAACATTTGTTTTACATGTTGGGCATGTGTTACACAGCTTTTAGAAATTGATTTTCAAATTAACCTACTTATAGCTAGGCGTTTATTAACTTTTCTGTGACACTAAATTTTATCACTTCCTTTCCCTTTACCTGCTAACTGACCCTGCTTACCTCCATTGTTATACATCTACTAACCCAAGAACTCTCATCTATTCTTTTGATGTGACCAAACCAATGAAGTATCCTGTCCTGCACATATATTCTTATATTTCCAAATTTAAGCTTCCTCTAAACTCAGTAAAGCAGGTTTTTAAGACTCACATAACACATTCATTGTATTTTTGTATCATTTATCACTATGTCCTCAAACTTCACTAGCCAGGTTTTACTTCCAGACATCATAACACTGCATACACATCCTTTATAGACTCTTCTCTTCGACAGTGATAACATTCTGCTGGTTAGTAATGACAGAAATTCTACTCATAACTCTTTCAATCACACAAGCATTATAGTAAGCAAACATATTCATTCGTATTCATTACTATTCATTAGTATTCATTAGTATTCTGAGATGAGTTTTTTTTTGTTATTTATATTATTTACATGTTTTCGGACTATTGTCCTCACCTTGGTAGTTTTGTTATCTTTCGGCCGTTGTACTCTCCGACCTTCTTCAGATATGCCTTTTTATTGTAACCAGCAAGTAACTTTTGAATCGGATGTTTTATTTCATCCATCATCATCCATAATCTATTCTGCGTTTTATAGTTTTAGATATAAAATTCTAATTTTTCATGAAAGAATGCTTGTAGAGCTACTTCTTTATTTATATTTAGAAATATATTACTATGAGACTGCTTCCCTGCAATCTACAACATGATCCAATATTCTTCATCATTAAACCAACAATTCATACATCACATTATATATGGTTAAGTGTCTTTTGACTTTGATTATTGGCGATTTATGACTCATTAATAAAAAAAAAATAGCAATGTATTAATTTTTTTATTTTACAGAAGAATATTTGGTTTGGTTTGTTTAGTAACAAATCAACATTTAATATTAACTCACAACCTCTATTACAAATGATTATATGTATGCAATTAACTGAATACAGGTTACCATTTTCCTCATAGCTAGTTGCAATTTCAAGTTTATAATTTTTCAAAAATTATAAAAACTTTAATGGCCACTACAGATCTTATTAGATGTGATCTTAGAATAACTAATTTCATAGTCTGTGATGCTATCCAATAGGCGAATGACACACAGGAAATAAAAAATAATTTTACTATTAAAACGTATTTTACTCTCATCTTTTGATTTTTTTTTTTTATAAATTTTTGTTTTTAAAGATTATTTCTGTTTAAATATTTTTAATTATTTTTTCTTGCCATTGTTGGCAATGTACAATTTTGCAAATTCTTGCTGCATGGTTAACTGAAATTCATAATAAATAAAGGAATATATAATGGATCATATGGCATCAACAGAATTATTTGGAATTGAATATAAGAATATTGTCATTGCGTTGCTTATAAATAATTAAATTGTCAAATGATTAAATCTGAACAGTAATAACAACTTCAGCATAATTGAAATATATGTCAGCAGGTCATGTGAATATTATTGACTTTAAGAATATTTAAACAACGTTCTATTACAAGAGTTATGAATAAAAAAGGTAATGTCTATCAAGATGCTCCAATGATTATCATTTCGGAAAATTTATTTTTTATTGCACGTTCTGTTTGTATTTTCCTAACATGTGGATTTCAGTAATATATTGTGGCTGTTTCTCTTATTTCATAACAATACTAACAAAATACGCATTTCAAGACGAATAAATTTAATTCTCCAAACACAAGAGTCTTACATTACTTTTATCTCCCTATTAGAAGATTAAAATCGAGAAATAATTTATTAAACGGTATGTATACAATTCTTACTTCAATTTTCATCAAAATCAAATATATGTTGCTTTTTTTTATTATGGAAAATGTATGAATTGAAGACGTAAACTTAAGAAACTAAAATTCTATGAATCTTGTTAAAATAGTGTTAATGAGTTTTGATAAAATTTGATGCAAATTTGAAATATTTAATTTTTTAAATGGGAGGTTGTGCAAAAATTATATCCCCTCAATTCCCGTTAAACTACTCCAAAGAAACTGAAACTTGGGGAATATCCATCACCTGATCTTTAGTACCTTTTAATAAAATTTGCAAAGATTAAAGGTATTTGAATTATTATGAAGGCTATTTCCCCCTTTTTCTTTTTGCATAAAACTAAATTTAGTCTAACGACTGTGTTCCAAAATTTATATTGATCGATTAATTAGTTGAAAAGTAAAACCTATATATATATATATATATATATATATATATATATATATATATATATATGGTTAGTTTTTTTTTGGAAAAAGAATTCCAGCAGAGTGCTCAATTAAAAGGAAAATCCAAATTTTAAGAGCGTATTTATATTTTGCGTACAGAAAGTTGTTAGTTGAGACAGATCATTGGTACCGTCCGTTTCAAGCCCGATAATAAGGCCCGTTTAATGTATCCTTATTGGCTGAAGAGAGCTTGATAAGGATACCTTAAACTGGCCTTATTATCGGGCTTGAAACCGACGGTACCAATGATCTGTCTCAATTAACAACTTTCTGTACACAAAATATAATATATATATATATATATATTTATATATATATATATATTAGTGGAAATGGTAATTAATAAAAATTGAAGAAAGTGCTCAATACTGTTGTAGAGCAAATATGCGTTTTATTTTTTATTACCGTATCTTTCTGTTAAGTTACATTATTGTTTCAGCTACTCGGCTGTTTTTTTGGCCGTCTGTAGCTTCCTCGGACTTTTACAGAAATGTTTGCTATTTTGGGATGAAAGAGTGAAAGAGTGAATGAGGTCGGAGGGGGGGGTGCGAGGAGGGCGGAAGAAAGAGAAGAAGGGAACAAGGGGGCGCTTGGTATGTCGGTAATGTTTTAGTTTTGGGGTTTAAGGAACTTGTGGGGGAGGGTCTGGGAAGTTCATTTCTGGTGTGGCTGAGGGCATAGGGATACATGGAGGGGAAGGGGAATATGTGGGGGTGGGAGGAGGGGGATACTTTAAAATTCGAGTCTTAATGTTAAAGTTTTTATGCGTCTCGTTGGTGAGATGATTTCTTGGTAAGTATGTCTTGACCTGTTGGGTGTTCGCTTATGTTTGGAGGCGGGGGGGGGGCGCTATGATTCGGTTTATTTATTTTTAGTTTTTATTTTGTTGTTAATTGTTTAGATAGGGTTAACTAGCGGTCGCGGGCACGGGTACACACATGCGCACGTACACACATATATACTTAAAAGAAACGGTCACATGTACACATACATCCCAGCCCTGGCATGCAAATATATGCACATATGTGCGCCTGCATGCAGAGATACCCGCGTTGCTCTCGCTTACGTCAAATTTTCTTTAGGGTGCTAAAATTGGGTACGCGTGCGTGGGCATGGATGCGCTCATACACAGATACATATAAACATCGACGATATATACACACACACACACACACATATATATGTATATATATATATATATATATATGTATCTATATATCTATATATCTATATATATATATATATATATATATATATATATATATATATATCCATACCATTCTTATATGAATCGAGATTTTATCTTACCTCATCATATATTTTTACCATAGGATTAATTTAGAACCAATTACATTGTGGAACACACATTCATGTATGATTTTAAAATAATAAAGTAAAACTGAGTAGTGTCTTTGTTTGAAATTGAAACACATTACTCTCTGTAGCCTTTTATCTCTCGCTCTCTGCATCTTTCTCCTTTTTCTATGTACACGTCTCTCTTTCGCGAAAATGAGTTTTCTAATCTTCAAAAAGCCATACGAAATCGTTGTTGCCCCAAAGAAAAGTAGGCTTTTCAATCAATTTTCTTTTAGATTGTAAAGGTAGAAGTTAAGTGCCAATTGATAAAGCTACCAGAAATTGTGTCCAAATTTATTAATCTGCTATTCCCTTATTCGAGACGAATGTGTACGTAGTAATGAATAAACTGAATCACTCAGATAGGAGTAAGTGTTATACATAGAAATATAACAATACACCCATACGTTACTTTATATAATTGAAATTAATGGAGTCCTTTAACTAAAAATAAAGCATTGTTGCATTGGTGATAGTGTGCTTTCTGAGTGAGGTATGAAAGTTGTTTCAATCTGCAGTGGTTTATCAGGTATAAGTGATGGCGGAATTGACTGAACATGAGATCAAGAAGATATTTGTAGTTGCTTGGATTTTAATGATGTCAGAATAAAATAAGGTTCTGATAAATCAGAGAACTTAGACCTCTACTGCCTTAATATTAGTCCAGGAGCAACTTGAGTGATGAATAAAGTAGTTTAAAGGTAGAAAATTTGTCCTACTTCATTAATATACCTGCACTTCAAAAAAAAAAAAAACAGAATAATTTTTTGGTTAAATAAAGCATAGACAATATAACATAGGAAAATTATTAGACTATGAAAGAGAATGAACAAAAGTGGTTTTAATAACACGAGAATATTTTGTGAAAATTTAGCTATCAATATTAAAGATAGAAGAGGAACAAATACTGTTTTAATTTCATGAAGACGTTATAAAAAATAAATATCCCAACGTTGAAAATTTCACAATCTTGCATCACTGTTCAGAAAGGCATTTATATTTCTTCATTTATGTAGCGATACACGTGTAATACGATAAGTCTGATGAACACGGAGTAGGAAAGTGTATATGTATAACTCTCCTCTAAGAACAAGGTTAGAGAAGATTAACTCTTCAAGTGGTTAATCTTACACTTTCCAACAATGACAAAACTGATAGGATTTCAATTCTATCAAGGATTCCAACTTTGTGGATACATGGCTACAATGTTTTGTCGCTAGTGCAAGAATTATAATGTTGAAAGACAAGGAAACTAGAAAATGAAATTACGGATTTATTTATAGCTACAGCTGGATGTGAGACTATAATGAAAGTATTCTCCATGGTATATCCTAAAACTCTGGAAGACCAGAGTTTCAAAAAAGAATTTGATCATAAAAAGAAATATGAAATCCAAGAAAAGGTTGGTCGTGGCAGAAAGAATGTAGTTCATGTCGCTGAAACAAATGACAAATCCTAAAATATCTACACTGTCTACGAAATGCGGACATGGGGAATAGACAACAGAAGAGAACCTAATACAATTAAGAATAAATGTGCAATAAAATAATGGAAAAATACAACTACGAAATACTTCTTTAAATTAATTCTTGACTATTCAACAAGTTTTTATACTGAAGTATAAAAGTCAACTCAGTGTACAAATGTTTACAAATACGTACATGGTAACAAAGATTAAAAAATGTTGGTATTGTGGAAGAAATCACCAAATTCAAAAAGAAAAATAATTATACTCAAAATTAATTATACTCAAAATTAAAATTAGTAACGTCAGATGACAGCAAGTGCAGGTTCTGCCACACAGAAGTAGAGAGCCACCTGGTATCGAACTGTAAGGTTCTGCTGGGGGGTGACTACTATACGACCCGACACAATGTAAATAGCTCCACTGGAAAATCTGTAAAAAGTTGAATATCGAATGTAGCAACAAATCCTAGGAACATATACCAGGAAGAACAGTTGAAAATGTCATACACTATCCATTATGGTTATCCAATTCCTATTCTTATCCTTATCCAATACTTAAAAAAAGAGCCATAAAACCAGACATGGTGATATGGGACAAGAAGGAGAAAGAAGCAACCTTAGTAGAAGTTAGTGTCCCAATGATGCTGGGTTAAACAGAGCTGAAAGGGAAAAGATAATGAAATACAAATATGTATTACATACTACATGAACAGAAACTGGAATCTTAGGAAGATCTCTATCATTCCGGTTATTATAAGAGAAACTGAATTCATGGAAAAGAATTTCAAAAACTACTAGGCAAATATACCCGGTGAACCAAGTGCAACAGAGATTCAAACAATTGCACTTAAAGGGACGGTTAGAATCTTTAAGAAATCTCTCAGTTGAAATATTTGAGTTAGTGAATGAATGTTCGGCATCCAGCGGGGTGCTCCATCACCAGCTTGAACAAACTGGTAAATAGTGAGGTAAATAGTGAAATATAATTTCTGGAAACTCATTGGAAAGTCAACTTTACGAAAGAGAAATTTACAACTTGATTAATTTGATGGGTTGATTATATAAAACTTTAAGGAATTTGAAGATTTCTTGGAGTTAGAAGATACATTTGACATAATGCGTTTGTCACATTGTATAAAAAGAACCAGATGTACTTAATATAAATTCTACAAAATTAATTAATGAGCAAATGATGGATCGGAATCAAAAAGAAAATCTGCATCATCTTGAATACGTAGGAATGACAATGAAAACAAATGTGTAAACAATATTAATAAAATATCATTTTGAGATTATTCCATTCTAAAGAAAATACGTCATCAGATCAAGTCTTAATAGAAAAAAAATACGAAAGGTAGCTTTACCTACAAATGAAAAACGAAATTGAATCCCTTACAAGATTGATAAATTTCTATGTGCGACATTTACTAAAATGTACAGACCTAACGGTCTGTAAATAAAAAAAAATGTTGAATTCATCTGGTCAGAAAAGCAGCAAAAAGCTTAAAATCACTCATGGCAAAGAAACCAATAGTGACAATATTTGATTCCAAGAGCATTTGATAATGTATTTATTAATAAGATTAATGAACACTGATATTAATTATCTAATTTATAAAATTTACTCTGTCTCTCTGTCTATCTGTCTGTTTGGTTGGCTTCAATTTTTGTAAGTTCATCTCCCTGTGACACAAGATTGCAGAGTGGTGAGAGGCAGGTCAAACGATTGCATTTTTTTTTTAGCTGTTAAGGGTTCAAAATTGAAAAAATTGGAACTTGGCAAGCGTAAGTCTACTAAACGTGTTATTTGTATGCATGTGCAAATGTACATTTATGTATTAAAGTCGGTTTATTTTTAACTATTTTTAATCCATATGATGATAGCTGAAATGATAACGAAAAAGGCTGGAACCTCATATGTTTTTGTTTCGATTATAATTGATGGTACCCAAGTCATATCCTTTTTTTCATTTGACAGCATTACTGTATATTGTGTATAATATAATATATAGTAACTAATACAGAATAGACTATAATAATAAATACTAAACTTGGATAAATTAAAATATCATATTTAAGCGTATTTTACTGTAACATAGGATGGATGCACGGATGTAAATGCATGCGAAATGACGTCACCGGTGGGTAAAAAAGGACAATAAAAAAAGAAAGACAATTATCAGAGAGAGAGAGAGAGAGAGAGATGTGATAAAAATCGAGATCTTATGAGAGAGGTGGGGAACGTTCTAGATCACGTGGGTGACGTCACAGCTGTACCAATGAGGAAATAAATGTTGTTGCTACAATGAACACGCGAGTTGGAGTTATTTCCTACTCTTGGTCGCCTTTGCGACTGAAACTAGACACATCATTACATTACAGCTGGGCAAGGTCGGGCGACCAGCTAGTTAAAAAATAAGGAAGCAGCCGGAAACAGGGAATAAAAAAGAAAATGGAAACGAAGAATGACACGAAAAAAAAAAAGACAGAAAATATGAAGAGTTTGGATGCAAAAAGCGGTAACCGCCATTTTCGAACTTGCAAAGTTCCAAAAAGTGTTGAATTTCGAAACTTTAACACATTTCAAGACCATGTTTTGCATAACGTGATATTGAGATAATTTTTCTTTGCTTTCAATTAAAAAAAACCTTTAGTCGAACTTTGTATTTGGTATATCCGTCTTTTTAATTTTTCATATCTGAATTTAAATAAATTGGATTTATCGCGTTTCGATATTGGGAATTGAGAATAAAAAAACACAGAGAAGGAGAGGAAGGTAATACGGAAAATGGAACCATCAGAAGCACAAGATCTAGGGCCATGAAACTGTTTTAGTTTTAGAGAGATGTAGTGATACTGGCGATACGACATGCTTAATTAGCATTAGAGTAGGAATATATATATATATATATATATATATATATATATATATATATATATATATATATATATATATATATATATATATATACAGTGCCGGCAATATATATATACAGTGCCGGCAATATATATATATATATACAGTGCCGGATATATATATATATATATATATATATATATATATATATATATATATATATAGTGCTGGCAAAAAGAAAGTCCGTACTTGTAATATTTTCAAAAACTGCAAATTTAAGCTAAATTTAATGAAACTGTTTAAACAACCTATACCTCATTTGATTCGCCTTTTATTCCTCTATAATTTTACCTATTCATATTTGACTTTTAATTGAAATATTCTCGTGTTCACGTCAATTTAAAAAAATAACTTCAAGTTGGGGCAAAAAGAAAGTCTGCAACAACAAATTCGCTTAAAATCAGCTTAAATAATCAACCCTAAATCCGTTTAAAATATCCACCAACAGGCAACAAAGCATCTCTAATTGTAATTGTTGTTGTTCCAGGTTATACAACGTAACATTTAGTCCATATGCCACGACTTTCTCTTAGTGATCGTCGGGAGCTCATTAATCTCCACCGTTCTGGTTTATCCAATCGAGAAATCGGCCGCAAATTGAAATGTGATGAGAAACGGTACTAAAGACTGTGCAAAAGGATGAAAACACCGGCAGTGTTTGTGATGCCTCTAAATCTGATCGTACTGGAGTTATTTCTAACAGGGAAGACAATACTATCAACATCTGCAGCCTAAGAAACAGATTTGGAACGGCTCCCTAAATCCAACAACAGTGCAATCATGTTAAAAAATGCTCTCTTTCTACTGTCAAGAACAGATTAAAGGAATTTAATTTGTGAGGATATGTTGCAAGACTCAAACCAATGATTTTTGTAAAGAACAGAAAGCGAGTAATGCCATATATGCATTTAAATGCCTATAAAGTGTATGTGTCTATAAAGAAAGCACAAAATCAAAATATCATATTCAAGTGTATTTTACAACCTGCTAGTATATACAGTGCCGCAAAAAGAAAGTTCGCACTTGTCATTTTTTCAAAAACGACAAATATAAGCTAAAGTTAATGTAACTGTTTAAAAAACCTATACATCATTTGATTCGCCTTTTATTCCTCTATTATTTTACCTGTTCATATTTGACTTTTAATTGAATATTCTAGTGTTTAAGTCAATTTTAAAAAATAACTTCAAATTGAAGAGGCAAAAAGAAAGTCTGCAGTAACAAATTCGCTTAAAACCAGCTTAAATTATCGCCCCTAAATCAGTTTAAAATATTCATCAACAGGCAACAAAGCATCTCTAATCGTAATTGCTGTTATCCCAGGTTATATAACATTTAGTCCATATGCCACAACTTTCTCTTAGTGATCGTTAGGAACTCATTAATCTCCACCGTTCTGGTTTATCCAATCGAGTAATCGGCCGCAGGTTGAAATGTGATGAGAAAACGATACAAAGGACTGTGCAAAAGAACCAAAACACCGGCAGTGTTCGTGATGCCTCTAAATCTGGTCGTACTAGAGTTACTTCTAAAAGGGAAGACAATGTTATCAAGATCTGCAGCCTAAGAAACAGATTTGGAACGGCTCCCTAAATCCAACAACAGTGCAATCTTGTTAAAACGTGCTCTCTTTCTACTGGCAATAATAGATTAAATGAATTTAATTGCAAAACACAAACCAATGATTTCTGTAAAGAACAGAACGCGCCATCTGGAGTTCGTTAGATGCAATGAAGATTATGACTCTTCATATTGGTCTAAAGTACTTTTTAGCGATGAAAGTAAGTTCAATAGGCTAGGCAGTGATGGTAGGCAATACGTCCGTCGGAGGAAAGACAAAGAATTTAATCCTAAGTGCTCACTTTCAACACTACAAGGTGGTGGAGGTTCAGTTTTGGTGTGGGGCATTACTAGTACCAATGGTTCAGGGCCTATAGTTCACTTGCAAGGTCGAATTAATTCGATTAAGTACATTAATATGTTGACTGAACATTTTCTACCCTACTTTGGTCAAAATTTGAATGATAATTTCATCTTCATGCAGAATTATGACCCCATTCGCACAGCTGGCAATGTCAAGAGATTCCTGGAAGAGCATGATATTCCATGTTTGGATTGGCCTGCACAATCTCCAGACCTCAATCCTATCGAAAACCTATGGCATTATATCAAGCAACAGCTATGCAAGAAAAGTAAGATGCCCTTTTCCCGAAGTATTGCTGCAGTCTAATTCAAGGAATTCCCAAAAGATTGCAGGCTGTCAAATTGCAGAAGGGCTATACTACTAAATATTAACTAGTTCATAGTGTTCCTGTTGAATTTGTGTTGCATTAATGTCCTAAAGTTACATTTAAATAACAATTTTCCATTGTGCGGATTTTCTTTTTGCTTCCTCAATTTGAAGTTATTTTTATTTAAATTGAAGTGAACACTAAAAATTACAAGTGCGGACTTTCGTTTTCGTTTTATATATATATATATATATATATATATATATATATATATATATATATATATATAAGAAAAATGCACCATAATTCAATTTCTTTTTCTTATTTATATACGTTCGCTGCTATGACGAATTTCTTTTTACATTCAGATAGAACGTTTGGACACTGGTTCGCCAAATGGAAAAGACAGATCGTAAGAGGAACAAAAAGGAATTATCTCTTCTGTTGTTCAACGAAACATGCACACATATATATGTATATGCAATATATATATATATATATATATATATATATATATATATATATATATATATATATATATAAATTGGATGTAAGATTGTATATGATTATTTCCACAATCAAGCAACGCCGCAACTCACAGAAACCATGAAAGCCACAGATTAGGAGTCCCAGGTTCGAGTTTTGCCTTCCTTTTTGAAACATATCCAAACTCAAGTTCAAAACCTGAAGGATGTTCTAAAAGTAATACCTGATATTTTTTATTTCACCAGACTAGATCAAAATGGAATGCAAATTACTCTTTCATGATGACTGAACTTAGACATTCATGACCTGAATGTTTCATTCCTCTATTGCATATATTGCCGGTTTGAGACTCTAATAAAAAAAAACCCTTGTAATGATCGTGCATCAGAAGCAGAGATTCGTCATTGACTTTTTGGCTAAAGCTAGAACACAAAAGCTCGCTTGTTTTAATAGTACCATTCCTGTCTTCGTAGCTCTTCAACTTTTTGAGTTAGAAATAGAAGGTTTTACTTTTGGAACGACCCTATTATGACAAAGCACGCCCAGACGCCTAAGCACAACCAGCATTCATCGCTGGCAAAAGTGCATTATGAATGGTGACTATAAAAAATAAATTGTGGCCCATAAAAGGTCACACCGATTTAATTGTACCACTTTCGTCTTCATACCTGTTCAACATTTTGAGTTCAAAAAAGAAATAGAAGGCTTTACTTTTAAATCAATCTTATATATTTTTTTTTTATTGTGAGATGATAAATATTTCCACAATCAAGCAACAAAAACCATGACAGCAACATATTGGAAGTTCTAGACTAAAGTTTTGCCTTCCTTTGTAAAACATATCCAAACTTAGGATTCAAAACCCTAGTCACTTGCACATGAGACGAGTACCCAGTATTTCAATGCAAGCTAAGAGAAAATTATGTCGGGCGACATCTTCTGTGCAGAATTGAATACTCTACAAAATGGTAGTATCTCTCTACGTTCTTGCAATGTATTATTATCATTAATAATAATAATAATAATAATATATATACATATATATATAGTGAGAGAGAGAGAGAGAGTGAGTGAGTGAGTAAAAGGGAAACACAAAAAAAGAATATAATTACGATATTACAAGAAGTCATTAGTTAAGTCCAGCAATGAAAAGAGCATTTAAACATTAATGCTATTTAAAAAAATAGCTTAGCTGTCCAATGGGCATAGGGAGGGTTGGATAGGGGCTGGGTAATAAGAATATAAAGTACTTAGCTCGTTGGCGCAAGGCAAAAAAAAAAAAAAAATATCAGGAGGAAATAATATCTCCAATCTCAACGTTTCTGAGGAATTGAGAAGGTAGTGGTATAATTCAATTTTAGCATAGTCTTTTCTCTCAGGTATCCGTTGGTCAGATTGGTACAGTTCCCCTCTCATAAATATTCCGTCGGCTTTTCATTCAGCAACTAGTGCCTCGCTGTCGGGCAGTGAATCTCCACCTTGTTATAGTGCTGGTTTCTGCGACTCCATTAGTCGTTTGTTGCAAGCTTCAAGATGATATCAATTAGTCTTTATGATGCCGGGAAGTGTATCCCATTTCGTCCTGGTAACTTTGTATGGATATATATACTAGCATAATTAACATGAAACATGAAACGATGTGAGCGTGTATAGAGTTCTCCCTTATAAACGACCTCGCCCCCTGGGGCTCCACTTTATCATACTCATTTCAGATCCTTGCTACCTCTTCTATCATTGTATGTGGTCAGTTTAGTATAATAATAAACCATATAGGAGCCTATCTGTGACAGACAGCCAGACAGATTTTGAGCTTTATTATATATATATATATATATATATATATATATATATATATATATATATATATATATATATATATATATATATATATATATGCCTTTATATTCGGGACTAAGCATATGTTCCAGAGGTCTGCCCCTTTTTGCTACACAGGAAAATTTGTAAGCGACTTTGCCATTTTTCCATGTGGTTGTCTCCATGTTCCTTGGCTCGGACGGACATCGCTTTATTGTATATGCTGTGGATTCATAGTCTGGTTTGGTCAGCGAGACGTGCCCCTTTTGTATCTATCTCGAACGCTGGTCAAGAACAGCAATGGTTTTTCTGAATGTTTACTACAGCACATGGCCCTGATTCCCGCCAAATTGTTTACTTGAATTATTTTCTTTCCTTTTACCTATGAGAAGAGGAATGGTGTGAGGGGGCAGACGATATATATATATATATATATATATATATATATATATATATATATATATATATATATATAAATACTGTGTCAGGGAAATGGGTAGGATTATCAATCTGGGTCATTTCCTTTAGGATTTTAAACCCTGGGCGTTCTGAGGAAAGGGGAAACTGTCTGCACTATCTGGCAATTATCAAAGGAGGTGGTGTCGTCTGACTTCCCGGCATTATAGCCCAGTCATAATCTCACGTCACACCTGCTACCTGAGCCACTATGCCATATACAAGAGCGTATGTTGATTAACACAGATCAAGCAAACCACTGCAAAGTCCGACTGTGGAATATATCTACATTTCCTCAACAAAGGGTGTAGTCATCCAACTACTAAGAACCCAGGTTGATGCCTCACAAGTAAGATTTTACACTCACTAGGACTGGAAGTTCTAGGCTCAAATTTCGCCCTTTTTTGGAGATCATCAATAGTTAGACAAAGCTTGACTAGCCACTGAACACGTTAATTTTACCCTTCCCAACAATTTATTTATTTATTTATTTAGATTTCTACAAAGCAAATTTAAATACATTATGAAAATCTGATAAATTATGGTGATAATCTCAAAGACATAGTATTTTGCTGTGTTTTGAACATAAAATTAATGCAAGAGGGAGAAGGATTGTCTTATATAAAAATGTAACTCGGGTGATCGAAAAAATGGTTAATATATAAAAATTATGAAGTAGAGATGGGCCTAGTGTATCAGTAGATGTCACGTTTGAAATATGACTGCGATTATTTTAATAACTCCAAGGTTGAGACCAAAATCTAAATCATAAACATGGTATTGTTTTTATTTTGAGGTATGCCGATTTGAAGAAAGTTATACATATTTTTTGTGATTCATCAGACTACTGTTCTCATCTTGAGTGTCAATTTCACAACGTTTCGGTCGATGTAACCTCTAACTTTCTTCAAGTGTGTCTTGTAGAACTCGGGAACGTTTCTGGATTTCTATCCAGTCATGGCTGACGGAAAAGAACATGCTACCTCCATGAAGTAAATAAAAGGTTCCGTTTGATATTCCATTCAAATTCCTGAGTTCAGCAAGACACACCTGAAGAACGTCGGAGCTTACATCAACCGAAACATTGTGAAAATGACACTCAAGATGAGAACAGTGATTTGATGAATCCAAGTAATACGTCTAACTAATCATCATCTAAAAAATTGAACAAAGAGTTAGAATTATATCACCGATCAAGAGAGAATTGGGTAAAAAAAACAGCTGAGGTGAAAGTAAGTGTACGTTTCGCCTTTTGCTCCGTCTAGCAGGATTAGAGAGGTTGACTCCGTGTGCAGAAAAGAAGTGCATCGATATTCTACTAGAAATATATTGTAAACTATTAAAACCAACCTGTCTTATTTCTATTCGTCATTTTTTCTGCAACAGCTTTCATATTAGGGGGCAGTACAAATAGGAGATAACGCAACACAAATTTACCTTGAGAGAAATATTTATGTAATTGAAAAGTCTTCTTTTTGATATAGTAATACACCTAGTTAGTTTCACAGATAAAAAAAAAACGCAAAGTAAAACAGATGTTGACATCAATTGCTTACAAAAGATATTTGATATGTATATATCAATATTTGCTCATTGGAAATCGACATATTGAATGTCTTTTACCTCAAAAAAGGGAATTACTTGAAAGTGATTAACAAAAGCAATTCAATAGATCTGTTATATTTTGAAACTGAAATTAAAAATAAACAAAACAATGACTAGACCTCTGATTGATTTATTTTCAGTAATATTTTGGAAGATTTAATATTTTAGTGAAATATTTTTACGACTGTAAGATTTTTGTAGATATTGTGATACATCTTTGTAAACAAAAATTAATATAAACATAGATGAACTGTAGTCCGTATTATATACAACTAGAAAATACTCGTTTCAGGAGGGGTAAAAGTAATTAACCAAACAGGACAGTTTTCCATCACTTTTATCTCGCTTTAAATCCAGTATATAATGATACTAAATCTGTTTTCGAGAATTCTTATTCGAATTTTAATCAAAATCCATTTCATGAAAAATATGTAAAATGCGTAAAAGAGGTCTTACGAAGCAAATAATATTTTGAGAAATTATCTTAAGGAGTCTTAAAAAGAAACTGACATTTTGAGAATATTTATTATTTGATGTCTAATGCATATTGTAAAAATTTGATAAAAATCAGAGATATTTGAATTTTCATTTCTTAGCATAAAACTAAATTAAAGTAAATACAGACCACATTATCCACCCTTATTTATACCTGGCCGCTGCGTTCGAAAATTTAGAATGATTTGTTAATTAGCAAACTAAATTAGTAAATCCTCAGTATAGAAATTAAACATATTAACTGATTGTCGCCACAATCTACAGAATACAAATAAAATTAAACATATTAACTGATTGTCGCCACAATCTAAAGAATACAAATAAAATTAAACATATTAACTGATTGTCGCCACAATCTACAGAAAACAAATAAAATTAAACATATTAACTGATTGTCGTCGCACTCGCCAGATTACAATCGTGCTGAAAAAAAAAAAAATTAAACCTATTAACCGATTAATGTCACTCTATACAGAAGACAATAACTTTTATTTTTGTGGGTAAATTTTTACATTAGCTCTACCTTCACAATTTTCTTTAACTTGACGACGTTTATAGGCTTTCAACTATGCTCATTATGGAAATCTCATTTAAATTTGGCAGAGACAAGTATTTTTTCGATGGTTGGCGGTGTCTATTCCAAAAGCTTTATTTAACACGAGGCGGTTGCAGTTGGCTATTCCGAAAGCCGTTCTTAACATAGGAAGGTTGAGGGGTGTCTATTCTGAAAGCCATTCTAAACATGCAGAGGTTAGGGGTCTATTCCAAAAGCCGTTCTTAACATGAGGAGCTTGGGTGTTGGCCACCAACAACAAATATACTTTAATTTTTTATGAGGGGAGGGGTGCGTTAACCGGGCAACGCCAGTTAACGAGTCCTGCTGGCTTTATATAAATAAAGATATTGCAAAATTTTTCCAATGTTTACACTCAACAAAAATATTGTAATATTATTCTACATCACTGTTTTTAAATGTTTGCTGTCTTGTATTTGTTTTCTCCATAGAAAATCAAATTTTGAAATGTTCTTTATTTCACGATAAATTTTGTAAATACACAGAGGTCAACAATGAATAATTTATTGGCATCTTTCAGTCTCGGAAGCAATGGAGTTGTACCCTCCAGAGGGTAAATAAGTGTTTTATTTTATTTATTACTTTTTCTTTTTACTTTTGTCCATATCAAAAATAGAACATTTTCAGTAAAATGTAAGAGCTTACTGTGATAGGTACCTGATTTATAAGTGCAACTAGGGCGAGATGGGCAGAAATGTGCTTTTTTACATTACATTTACATTTCCATACGTGCATTATGTTGAGAAAACAGGTAGCAGAAAGGAAATTCCATTGGTAAATGATCCAAAGAACAAAACTATCAGAGTATAAAAATTTCAGGCATCTAAGAACCTCTACAATGAAACAGTAGAATTCAGCAGCAATTCAGGTCTGGAATATTTTTATTTAGAGGATATAAGTGCATTAAGTTCATTAGAGCAAATACTGTAAAAAAAAACTTGTCAAACAAAAAGCAGAGATACAACACTGTGGCGATGTGAAAGAGGTTAGATGTTGGCAGGTAGAGCCAGACTTATTAGGTTAGAATTGTGTTAGCCATGCTCCAAACCTTCTCTCCATGTTGCAGAAATGAACCACGTGAAAAGTAAATCACGATGATGACACTGGAATTGTATGTCAACATCAGGCTTGCCAAAACCTTCCTGTATACTGTCTCGATTTTTCTCAAAGTTGACATAGAAACTTTTTCTATTTGTCCCTATTAGTAATTTCCTATAAAATATATGTCCCTATTAGTAATAACATATATGATTGTTTTTCCCCTAATCCCAGGAACTAATCAATAAATCCGAAACACAAGTGAATGAACTAGGATGATACATATATCTTTGTGATTATATGAGGTATTTTTAGTTAGAAACATTCCGATTACTCCCTATTCTAATGTTCCAGTTGAGTTCATGTACTAATATTATGAAGTGCTTTTAAAATTCATATTATTTGAATTATTCGGATTACTATTCTCATCTTGAGTGTTATTTTCACAACGTTTCTTCAAGTGTATTTTTGTTAACTGGGGTATATTTCTGTTGAACTCAAGAATCTGCATAGAAGTTCAAATAGAGCCCTTTATTTAATCCACGGGAGTAGCATGCTCTCATTTCGCAAACCATGTGAGTAAAAGTACTAAGTAATTCGCAATTGTATTCTGTGTAGTTTCTTAACTGAGGATTGAACATTCAATCTCCAGAAGGGTGTCACTTACAACTGAATTTTCTCAAGTACTCTATCGGGTACACTTGAAGAAGGTTGGAGGTTACATCGGCTTAAACCTTTGTGAGAATAACATTTAAGAACAGTAGTCTGAATAATCCAAGTAGATCTTAGTGTTTCTCTCTTATAGTTTCACAAATCTTGAATGTATAATGAAGTTTGTGAAAATCCAAGTGTTAACAATGTAGATGTACAATCTTATGTCGCTGTTCATAAATATCTTTATATTTATGATATGTAACTTATTTGAGTTTTCTCAACAAAAATGTCAATATCACAAACGGTTTTAATTGCATGATAAACATTTTACCCGAGACACCAACAATAACGATGATACTTAATTTGTGCACAATTTATAAACATCTTCATGTATATTTCTTAATTTCATTTTCCCCCTGATCTCAAAATAACATTAATCCACACAACCATTGTAATTGTTTGTTGTTATTGAGGTGTGAACATTAAGGAAATAACGTTTTTTCCGTCACCTTTTTCGGAAAAACCTTCTTCCACTACTAGTCTTCATTTTCTTGGACAAAAGTTGTTGCTTGCAGCTGTTGTTGTATTTGCATCTCATGCATACAGCAGCTGTTTCCTCTTAGATCAACAGATCGGCTTGCTTTCGTAATTTATATGACTTTGGATTCATATTTATTTTAACAGCACTTTTTCCATTTATGTAATTTCATTTAATTATATTGACTTTCCTTTCACATGTCCTTAACAGATGAATACTTACTTTGGGTATGTTTTTCAAACACAACTAGCTTTGTATTATTTCAATTATTACGAATGTTTTCCACATCTTTGTTCTCATACTCACAGCGTTTCAACCGCTGTAAACTCCGACATTCTTTAGCTGCATCACTTGGAACTTGAGAACCTGATAGCTGAACTCGGAAACTCATACAAAATTTTGAGCCGAATAAATATCTTAAATCCATAGGAATAGATTGTTCTCAGCGTATCACCCACGACCGGATAGAAATACTAATTTCTCATATATTCTTACCAGTAGAAAGTATTAAACCTTAAACTGCCAGTAAAATGTCACCTGTAGCTAATAGTTAACCAATTAACTGTTATACCACATGTTCTAGCATTAATCTATGTGTAGTAAGGTGTAGTATTACAATTATTGCTCTCTCTCCTTTTCTCTTCCTCTCTTTCTCTTATCTATATAAATAAAACAGTAGATGTATGTATGAATGTGTTCAACCGATAAACTCTTAAACTACTGATCACATAACACTAAAATTAGCAGGAAATGGTAACCATACACCAAACATGGTTTATAACGAGTAAATCTTTGTTTGGATGGATGAATAACGCATGCAGAAATATGTCGGCAAGTTGAAATGCAAAATGTTTATTTCAACTTGTCCACAAATTTTTATTAGTTTTATGCGTGCGCAAATTCAATGATAGTTGTAACTAGATGTCGTTTAATTTTAAATATTTATCTATCTTTCGGGTTAGCTGAAACGGTAAGGACGGCGGCTGGAGCACTAAATGCTGTGATTTTGATTCTAGCTGATTGCACTCAAGTGATTTTTTAAAAAACTTTCGAAATCAGTACTGTATATATAATATTCAATAGCAACTTGGCTCTGTGATAATAAATACAAAATCTGCATGAATTAAAATATATTTAAGCATATTCTAAGACCGACAAGATTGGGCACCTTAAGCGATGCTCTTTATATAAACAAATTGAGCTTAGGTATTTGGACAATGTCAAAACATTGTTAATTCATTACCTGCATAGTAGCAGCTGAATAGCGTTATGGTTAGAAGCTCCAACTATCATTTGGGCGGTTGGGTTTCGATCCTGGCTTGAGGTAGTTTCTTGTCTAGCTGCACCGATGAGCTGTGAAACAGCGAAACAGTACTGTATGTGGACGACTATAATGCTCCCTATCTTGGGTTGAGCATATTGGGAAGTGATATACAAATTACCATTAGCGTATGAAACGATGCTCTTTGTGTAAACAAATCGATCTTATGTATTTCGGACAATGTCAAAACATTGTTAATTCACTGCTCGCACAGTAGCAGCCAAATAGCGTCACGGTTAGAAGCTCCAACGCTCATTTGGGCGGTCGGGTTTTTATCCTAGCTTGAGGTAGTTGCTTATTTAGTCACACTGATGAGCTGTGAAACAGCGAAACAGTATTGTATGTGAATGAATATATATATATATATATATATATATATATATATATATATATATGTAATTACCCACAGACACACATATCGTGTCGTTTTACGAGTCATCAGCATGACATAACACAGCAACATTCAAAACAAAGACCCCAAAAACCTACCACTAAGCCAATCTACGCTAGTGATGTAATGTATCGCTTTTTTTATATATATAAATGTCATTTATTTGTTTATTTAGTTTGCATTTGCAATATTTTGGAATAATTTCAATTATTTATGAGGAAAAGTATTTTTACCTACAATGCTTGGTGGGAATATTTTTTCCTTCACCAATGTGATGCCTCCAATGACATATATGTTTTTTTAATATAGTTATCCACGAACACGTGTTTTGTTGTTTCATGACATCAGCGTCAATGGATATAACAAGATTCTAAACTGAATGTTGCTCCCCATCAGGGGGTGAACAGAAAATTATTCCCACTTCGTATTTATGTAAAAATGTTTTTCTCTATAACTAATTGGATTTATTCAAAAGTATTGCAAACAATAAATGACACTCACACACATACATATACATACATGAGTGCGAATGCCTGTGCACTGCAAGTTATATTATAGCCTGACGATTCCTTATACGGATGAAATGCAGAAGCATCTGTGTAGCTTAGTTGTCATAAATATATTTTCATAACTTAGATAGATAGATAGATAGATAGATGCAAGAATTCATATTTTTGATGGGTTCAGAGTTTTGATTTGCATTTGTATACAGTGTTCGATGCCTATTAAGACAGTGTTTACTTGAGTCTGTATGACAAGTCTCCCTAAATTACTAGCATTCTCAGCTTCCTTTGATATATTGCAATTAGCCGTTTATCACTGATTTCTCACTGATACCAGCCGTTTTTCTCTGAAACTAAAATGACAATAAACTTCCTGGAGATTCCAATATATTTTGTGCCAGTTAAGTGGCGGTTTAGATAGTCATCTCCATTCACCATCATCCTTCATAGCCATTTCATATGGCATCAACCGATGTTAGTGTCACCACATATTTTTTGTTTAGTTTTTTGGGGAATGGGGACATTATATGTCATTGTTGTTGCTGTTGTTATTATTATTATTATTATTATTATTATTATTATTATTATTATTACCCACACAAGTCATTATCACTGAAAATAACCAGTGATATTTCAGTGAGATTTATCGTCCGAGTGACGATAAATCTCCTCGGATTTTAGCACTCTGCACTTCTTTCTTTAACCTTTGCAAATCATTTTGCATTTATGTTTGCTATTGAGTGACAATAAGCCTTTTCAAAGCTCCAGTGCTCTCAGAGTTTTCAAGAACTGATTGGTGCTTTCTCTCTCTTGTCACTCTTTTCATCTTCTTTGGCCCTTCATGACTTTTTTGTGTGGTGATGCTTGTGCCACTACATTTATTATTATTGACTCACAAGGAGCTTTCACACAGGTCATCAAAGATCTCTCCCTGAAAACAGTAATGTTCCCTGGAAGCTGAGTGACGACAAGTCTCCCCAGATTTCCAGTACTCTCCACCTCTTTCGATAACATTTGCAAATAAATTTGCATTATCACAACAGCTGCTTGCCATTGATTTCTTGTTGGCAGTGGCTATTGGTCTTCATTGGAATTTTAGTGGCAGTTAGCCACCCCAAGGTCCCAGTTCTCTTTGCATTTATTCAGTGGAGGTCTGGTGAGTGCTCTCTCCTCGGTCTTTCATACCTTCTTAACTCTACTTGGCTATTCGGTCTCACTCTTTGGGAGGAGGCAGTGGTGTGGTAATGGCACAAGGCCAGAAGGTGTAGAACAGGCACTCTCACCTCAACAAAAATTGCCTGGGCACCCCTGTCAGCATTCCCCAGTAGGGGCTCCTCAGGTGACAAGCAATTAACTTGCCTCACCGGAAAGCCCAGTGGCAAGGCCTAGGAGGGTGGACCTCCTAGGTAGTACCCTAGCGGTGTACCTCAGTTCGACAGGTGCTGGGCCGGTTCCCGGCCCCTCACCTGTTGGGCTGAGTGTCAAGAACGGATCCTTGACGAGTACTTCTATCCTGTTTCCCTGCAACCGAAGCCGCTAGGAGACACATCCCATCATACCGAAGGATAATGGGGTATGATTCCACACAGTCAGGAGATTCTATTTATAAACGATGCTGCTAGAAACTGACAAATCGAATTAATTCACGTTCTGCTACCAACCAATCAATCAGACACCAGAATTGCTCCATAAATATTAAACCTTTCTGTAGCAATTTCGCATATGTTTTTTTTTCGTCTCGACATGGAAGAATCTTTTGCTCTGTGGATTCCAACTCAAGAACTGTCTACTGCAAACCAGTCAACTGCCGGGACTTGTGTAGAACAACAAACCATCGGAAACTGTTCTGAAAATAAACATGGCTTACACTTCTAGATTATTATTATTATTATTATTATTATTATTATTATTATTATTATTATTATTATTATTTGATGTAGCATATTTATGTGTTTATGATATTAATATTTTTTGTATATGTTGACAGAAACTTCAATTATTATTATTATTCAGTAGGAGTTCTCACATATGTATGTGACAGCAAGTCTCCCCGGATTTCCAATACTTTCTCCTTTTTCGATAACCTTTGCAAATAAATTTGCGTTATCACAACAGCTATTTGTCATTGACTTCTCACTGGTAACAACCATTAGCCTTCATTGAAATTTAGGGAGCAAAAAGTCTCTCCATATCGTACATTTTCCACTCATCCAGTAGAGGTTTGGTTTATGATTTCTCTCCTCGATTTTTGCATCCTCCTTGAGTGTTCACAGCTATTTAGTGTGGCGCCTGTCGATGCTAACACTACATCTGTTTTTTTTTTTTTTTTTTTGGTAGGGGCGGCATACTTAACTTACAATTTTGCGGTTTCAGTTTTCTTGGTTCCATGTGAAGTTCTACTATCTTTTTGCTATTGTAGTTTTCATATGTGTTTGTACCTCATGTGAGTTAGTTTCCATATTCAAACTCACATGAGCTACAAACGTTAACCAGCCTTATTATTATTATTATTATTGGCTCACATGGAGCTTTCACACAAGTCAACAAACAATCTGATTGGAAACCTGTGGTGTTCTCTGGAAGCTGAATGACAACAAGTCTCCCCAGACGTCCAGCTCTCTCCACCTCCTTCGATAGCATTTGCAAATGAATTTGCATCATCGCAACAGCCGCTTACCCTTGATTTCTCGCTGGTAGTTGCCATTGGGTTATACTGGAATTTGAGTGGCACTCAGCCTCCCCAAGGTCCAAGTTCTCTTTGCACTTGTCCAGCCGAGGTCTGGTTGGCACTCACTCCTCGGCCTTTCAGTCCTTATTGACCCTTCTCGGCTCTTTGGTATCCTTTTTTTGGGGAGGGGGGAACGGTGATGAAACAATGGGGGGGATGCATGAGGGGGGTGTAGAACTTGTAAATATGCAGTTTTGGTGTTCTTCATTCCCTGTAACGCATATTCGTTATATTGTCTTGTATTATTCTCCGCATTCAAGGGTTTTCCTTAATATTTCAGTTGTTTTCATTATCGTTAGTCGTTGTACTTTTGCAGTTATTCCTCTGATTCCAATTTCTGACATTCTTTTTTCAAAGTTTTTCGGAATTGTTCCTAGTGCTCCTACTATTATCGGTACTATTTTGATTTTTTTCATTGTCCAAATCCCTTTTAACTCTCTGGCTAGCTCTGTGTATTTGCTTCGTTTCTCCTTTTCTTTCATACTCACCCTGTGATCAGCTGGGACTGCAAAGCCTACGATTTGACAGGATTTTTCTTTCTTGTTAATTATTACGACATCTGGTTTTCTTTCTTGGATGGGTTTGTCCGTCTGTATGCCCATGTCCCATAGGATTTTGTGGTTCTCGTTTTCGAGTGCTGTTGCGGGTTTATGCTTGTACCATTTGTCTGTATGCTCAAAATGCAGTCGTTTACACAATTCCCAGTGTACCACCCTCCCCAATTGGTCATGCCTGTTTTTGTATTCCTTTTGGGCAAGTTTGCTGCATTCATTTACTATATGGTTTATCGTTTCGTCTCTTTGTCCACAGAGTCTGCATTTGCTGTTTTCTAGTGTTTTATCGATCCTTGCTTTGATATGGTTGGTTCTTATCGAGTTATCTTGTGCTGCAGTTATTAGAGATTCAGTTTCTCGATTTATATGTCCTTTTAGCATCCATGTCCAGGTGTTTTCATTATTCTCATCTTTTGTCATTCTTATGAATCTTCCGTGGGGTTGTTTCTCTTCCCATTTCTCTTTTCTCGTTTTGTCGTTTGTCTCTCTGTTTTCTGTTTTGTTTTTTTCAGTGTCTCTCACTGCCATAATTATTCTTTCAGTGTTTTGCATTATGTATTTTTCTAGTTCTTTTGTCGTGTCCTTCACACAGTCTTCTATACAGATCAGTCCCCTCCCGCCGTCTTTCCTTTTCACGTAGAGTCTGTCAATATCGTCCTTTGGGTGTAGTGCATTATTCATGGTCATGAGTTTCCTGGTTTTCTGGCGAGTTATCTCAGTTCTTCTTTTGTCCACCCTATAAACGGTCCAGAGTATCTTACTAGTGATACTGCCCATGTATTAATACCTTTTATTAGGTTTCTGCTGTATAATTTAGTTTCCAGGAGTTTTCTTGTTCTTCTGAGGTATTCCTTTCCAATTTTCTCTTTCATTTCTGTTGCTCTGATGGTGTCCGCTTCCAGAATTCCCAAGTATTTATAGTAGTCTTGTTCCCCTAGTGCCCTCATTTCTGTTTGGTTGGGTACGTCCATGCCTTCTGTTGTTTCCTGTTTTCCCTTTCTTATAACTAGTTGTGCGCACTTTTCCATTCCAAATTCTATTTGGATATCTTGGCTGAAGATCCTGGTAGTGTTAATTAGTGTCTCTAGCTCCTTTTCGGTCCTTGCAAAATGTTTCAGATCGTCCATGTACATCAGGGGGTTCATTTTTTCCTCTGTATTGGAGAACTTGTATCCGGCTTGGCACTTTCTCAGAATACTGTTCAAGGGCATCATGGCTATGATGAACAGTAGTGGTGATAGCGAGTCTCCTTGGAAGATGCCTCTTTGTATGTTAATTTCTGTTATGTGTTGTCCATCAGTTGTCAATTCCAGTCTCCATGTTTTCATTGCATTTTCTATTACGTTGATGATCCTGCTTGGTATTTTATACATTTTTAGGCATTCTATTATCCATGATTGGGGGATCCTGTCGTACACATTTTTGTAGTCGATCCATGCCATGGCTAAATTCTTTCTCTTCCTTTTTACCTCCTTTAGGATCTTTAGATCCATATATAACAGGTGATGTGTTCCTCTTTTTCCTTTTTGGCATCCTTTCTGCTCCTCGGGGATGAGTCCACGGTTATTCAGGGAGTGGTAGATTTGTTTCCTCAGTTGTGCTGTCAGTATCTTCCACATAGTTGGTAAGCACGTGATTGGCCTATAGTTGCTAGGGACGGTTCCTTTCTCTGTGCCCTTCTGCAGCAGTGTGGTTCTACCTTTTGTCATCCAGTCTGGTACGCTTGCTTCCTGTATACATCTTCTCAGGTTTTAGGCTAGCCTTTCGTGTAAGGTTGTGAATTTTTTGAACCAGTATGCATGTATCCCGTCGTGCCCTGGTGCTCTCCAGTTTGCCATTTTTCCTATGGTTTTCTTTAGGGTTTCCTTGCTGATTTCATTCACTGTTCCTTCTTCTATTTGTTTTAACTCTTCTTTCATGTCTTTCAGCAACTCGGCATTCTATTGTGATCTCGTCGCTCTTCCCATATTTTACTCCAGTAGAGTTTTGTTTCTGTCGGATTTGGTTGTTCTGTTTTTGTTTTTCCTCCGTTCACATTTTGATAGAATTGGCTTTCATTAGTTTCAAATGTTCTGTTTTGTTTGCATTGTTCAAATTTATATATGTATCGTCTCAATCTCGCTTCTTCTGCTTTTATTTTTTGGTTCAGTTCTTCATGTTTCTTGTTTAGCCTCTCCCTGTCTGTTACATTTCCAATATTCCGTTTTCTCCACATTGCTTTCTTCCTGTTGATCATTTTGGTTTCTTTTTTATGTTTGTGTATTTGGATTTCTAATCTTATTTCCCATCCAGGTTTTGTCGGTTCGCTTGTCCCCGTTTTCTTTTCTGATTTGAGTTTCATACTTACCATTTTGGCGCCTGCGTAAATCAGGTTAAGTCTGTGATTGTATTTGTTGGGATATGTGGGAGGAGTTTGTTAACATTCTCTGTTTCTATTTTTAATTTTTTATGCTCTTGGTTCCTTAACGATGGGAGCTTTGTTTTTTCTTCGTTCATCAGCTGTATTATTTTATTTATCTTATTTACTTCATTCTCTGTTAGTTCTGTTTCATTGTTCTCGGTTTCCAGGTTTGTAGACTTCGTTCTTTGTTTGTCCTCGGCCTTTGGTGTTTTTACTTATGAGGCTTCAACTTGTGGGGTTGCTCTACGTGCGGTTCCGTTGGGGTATGCTTCTTGTTCAGTTTCATCGTTTATTTTTCGCTGGGTTTCTGTTAGTTCTAGTTTAAAGAGCCAGCCTTTCTTGAGTATCAGTCGTGCTTGGTCTGCAATTCTTTGTTTTGTCGTATGGTAGTCACTGGATAGGTCCCATAGTTCTTTCATTCGTTTCCGGTAACCTCCATATCTATATTTAGGATGGCTTCTATAGTAGCATTCCATTACGAGTCTGTTCTCTTTTGTTGTCCATTTCTTCCATCAGTTCTTTTTCTTTTGATGGTTATCATGGCTGTGTTGTGTTTGTTCGGTATCATTTTGTTCCCTGAAATTAGAGGTTATACTTACCTGTTCAGCATCCATGTCATTTGAGTTTCTGAAACTAGAAAGTTTGCCAACATTCGCAGGATGACGACCGGGTCCCCCATGCTGGCCACCGAAGGAGCACCTGCCGATCATGACACCCAGATCTTTCTTCTTCTTCTTCTTCTTCTTCTTCTTCTTCTTCTTCTTCTTCTTCTTATTATTATTATTATTATTATTATTATTATTATTATGTATTGTTTACTTTGTAAAGAGTGCATGTTTAAATTTTCATTTTAAAATTACATTTTCCAAGTCTTCGTTTAAATATTTTTCAATTATTAGATTTTAAAAAACTTGCAAAATATAAATGTACACCATGAACATCTTTCAAAAGTATTTCTAAAAAACAGACTCTTATTCATTGAACATAATAACAATTGTCATTGGTTTTGAGTAAATAGCAAAGTGATATAAAAATGTCTACTTATTTAGTTGCGGACCAACATACACAGTTTGAGTGAATTCATATTCACAAAAACCCTACATCAATGAGATCTCAACAAAGAATAGTGAATCATGTGCTGCTAACTTTGATATTACTAACTGACTATCAACCATTACTTTTAAGTAAATAGCTAATATTGATTCTCCTTTTAACATTCACATCTTAGATGCTATAAAGCAGGAATTGCCCAATCCTACCTTGATCTATATTAGAGTGCAATAAAAGAGGACAAATGTTTTAAAATCAGACACTACCAATTATAGCGATTTGATGGCGATAAAAAACACAATTATAGTAATCTCCCCAAATCAGAAGAAGATGAATGCGTTACACTTTGATGCATAACACAGTTGACCTGTTTGGGAAGGACAACATAAAAAGAAAGCCAAGATAGGACCAATCTTTTTCTATCTCAAATTCACGGCTCTTGATCAACTGGCCCTAAAACAAAAATCAATTTTGTTTCATTTTACTTCTATCAAAATTCGTAGAAATCAAGGGAACGAACCCTTATTGGGTCTAAAACTTGATTTATAGAGATCAAGTATTAAGCCCAAGAACAGTATGACATACATAGATATTCGAATGTTCTACTAAATCCCCGTTTAGCTCTCAGCTGTGGAATAAGTAAGTAAAGAAGAATTTCCTCTCTCTAATTGACCAGTTCACTGTGTTATGCTATATGTGTTTTGTGTTCTCTTAGACTTATCGAATTTCATAACAAGAATTCATTTAGTTTGGTGATGCTATTATAGGCAAAATCACTTAGAAAAGGCGCACAATTCCTTCTTTAAGCCAATGTATGGTATCTATATAAAAACGATCTTATATGGATTTCGAATACGATGTTATTTTGAATATTTAATCAGAATTTACTTGTACGGTAAAATATCCACATGCCAGTTGTCCTGACAAATCCCTGTACAGAAAGGCCTGAGGCACTCGAGGATTGTGTCTAGTAGGCTTCAAGTTCTCTCCAATAGACTTCAAGTTTGCTCCAGTAGACACGAAGTTCTTATCCTATATGTAAAGCTGCAAGGATTGATATACTAATGATGCCCTTTCTATTTTTAACTATGTTGCATGTCCGGGTTATATTGGTTCACCTTGCTTACAGGCTAAGAATTGGGTGGGGTGTTTGATATGGGGTTTAAAGAATTCATTCTTTTCTCCAAAGTCTGGAATACGTTTTTATTGCCGATATGATAAACAGAAAAGAGAAGTTAAGTTGACATGACAACGAGAGGTCGGTTCTATTATCTACAAAATATTGTCATAGACCCACCTGTTATATTTAAGTGCCAGACCCCCTCTCTATGAGTGATAGGAATTAAACCCGAAAGATAATACAGTTTCTTTAAGAAAATAATAATTTGAGTTAAGAGAGAGAAAGAAAAAGAGAATTAAATATAGATATGGTTTGTAGATAGAGATTACAAGAAAAGAGAAAACAAAAGAATATAAAATAATGGGATAGAGAAAGAGAAGAGTAATCTCTATAGAGGAAAACAGAATGATCTCTAAAGGTAGCTGGCTGGAAATTACGTTTGATAAAAACTATTGTGTTTGTAGAAATAAGGGATTTCGGCTGACGGGCGTTGAAAAGCTTTTGTTCCTAGCTGGGAGATTGTCTAAACGAACCTAGTTGTAACAACCTGCATTAGAAAGCCGTTAAGAACCCAAAGAACTCAACTTTATACAAGTGTACCCTGTATATCTTAAGAATATTTTATGAATAATTATTTCATTTGTTTATAAAAAAATGACCCAGATTTTTTCTTTACTTATCGAATGCCAGCCTGGGTGAGGATGCAGTTCATTTCAAATATATCCTGACGCCAGACGATTGAAGACACAGACCAGATTCAGCACAAAGTCAAAGCGATGGTTAAAGTAAACAGTGTTGCCACACAGATTAAGGGTCATGCCCATTTTGCTTGCCCTGAGCATCAGAGCTGTATTTTCCAGTAACCAGTGAGAGTCTGGTCATCTTTGATGGGTCTGCCACTAGACAGAGCTAAGAGTGTAACCCTGCTGGGTTACGTCTATCGTTCTGTGATCTAGGCTCCGACGAATGCAATCCGGAGGACATAGGGATATATATTGAATGCTTAATGTTTCAGTCATATGCCATGCATGCAACACATAAAAGTTCATAATAATGCCTTGTTAAATGTGCACTCCCATTGTAATTATATCAGACTGTAGAAACAATGCCTGCAAATAGGTTGTTTCATACGTCAAAAATGATTAAATTAAGACAAAACTGTTGGAAAACAGGAAGTTTATTGCGTTTACTTTTTAACCACTGACTAGCCTGTGGTAGTAAAAGAAAGCAGAGAGATAGATCGATAATTACTGTTATATCACATTTAATTAGAACATTTTTCAAACCAGGTATTCACACGTTTTATGCTTCCAAGGAACTGACCACTTCTCTGACTCACTCTCTCGTTGAACCATGTGTCGACACGGCTATTCCTATCAATTTCCACACACCCAGTTAATCTAATCTCGAGTTAATCAAGTTGATCCTGACTGAATGTTCATTTCTTGTAATTTTTCAACTACAGTAGAACCCCGGGATACGGCATTAAAAAATAGTAACAAAATATAGTACAGTATATAATACACATGTTTATAATCAAATAACATTATAAATAACACCGTAAGGCGGGGTAAATACCGTAACCAGGGTCCGGAAAATATCGTATTCAACATCGGAACCCGAAAAAAATGTATCCTCGGGCCATCGTATACCGGGTTTCTACTTTAATTTATTTATATATGACCGGGTTTACTTGTTTAAGGCCTAACACTACGAGAATTCATCTGTGGAGGAAACAGTAAAATTCAAATTCTTAATTTAATGTATTAATAGACAAAACTACAGTTTGGAATCAGTGATGTGTTTTCCACACTTAAGAATACTATTTTGCTATTTCATCTGTTTTCATCAGTTTTGTATCAATCGATTCTAATTTCTCCTAGTTGTTGTTTTTTTCAGGTTTTGTTGTTACTATTATTATTGGTGTCTTAAAACTAATCTTGTCCACTACTTTATTATTATATTAATGATTGCTCACTGGCAACAACAGGTGGTATTCCCTGGAATCTGAGTGATAATAAATCTCAAGTTTCCTGTACTATTAGCTCTTTAAAAAAAAACTGATGCAAAGCATTTTATGTTCTCGCAAAAGCTGTTTATTTTGGTATTGATGTCTTGCTGATAACAGTCATTGGTGTTTTCTGGAATTTGAATACAAATAGGCTCTGCCAGAATTCCAGAACTCGCTTTGCCATTCCAGTTAAAGTCTGGATTCTTCTCGGTCTCCACAATATTTCCTTCTTTCTTGACCATTTTTTGTGTCAGGTTGTATTATTTTTGTATTTACTTTTGTAGTTTCGGTTCCCTTGGTTTCGTATACTGTTCCTTCTGTGTTTCCAGTTGTGTTTATGCAATGTTATTCTATTTCAGCTTATCAGTGTATTGTTTTACAAATTCAAGGATTTTCTTTTCAGTTATTTTCATCATGATCGTGCTTTGCATTGTTAATCCTTCATTTGGTTTCAATTCTTCCTAGTCTTTTTTTCCGTTTTTATTTTTTAGAACTGTTCTTGTTCTCCTGCTATTATTACTATTACTGTAACTTCATTGATGTTCCATATACTTTCCAGTTCTTTTGCACGTTCCTCGTATTTGTTTAGTTTTCTGCATCCTTGATCTTCACCTTGTGAATTTCTATCAAAATCTACTATTTGGTATGTATATTTCCTTCTTTTTTACTATTATCACGTGTAGTCTTCGCTGTCCATTTGAATTTCCAAATCCCATACGATTACATTTCCAAGTTCTATATACTTGTACGACTTTCATTTTCCAATACTGACTCCGATTTGTGCTTGTACCATTTGTCTGTAAGTTCACAATATATTTGCTCGCATAGTTTCCATAGAACTACTACGACTTTTGTGTAGTACAATCTGTTCACATTGCTTTATGGCAATATTAAAACAATTCTGTTTCTCTTGTCGAGTGTCCTTTTCATAGTCTTGTTCATATGTTTTTGTATCCTTTCTTTTGACAGTCTCTTTTTGCTTCTCGTTTAGTTACTCTTTGTATTGTCAATGTTCAGGTGCTTCTTACAGCAGTAATCATCAATTTTCTATTTCTTTAATCACATTGTCTACACATTCTTTCATATTTACCATGTCCTCTTCCCACTTTTTTCGTTTTCACATAAAGTCGCTCAGTATCATCTTTAAGGTGAAGTGCACTGCGTATGTTTGCTAGTTATTTAGCCCAGGTACTTTAATTCTTCTTTTATCCAGTCTATGAAGAGTTCAGACTACCTCATTAGGTATACTGCTCAAGTATGTATTACTTTTATAAGGTTTCTGCTATAAACATGAAAGCATGATGTAGCTTTCCTGTTCTTTTTTTAGGTATTCTTTTTCATCATGATCATCAGCCGCAGCAACAGCAGCAGCAACAGTAGCAGCAACAGCAACAGTAGCAGCAGCAACAGGGAGGTGATGGTGGTTCAATGGTTAATAATACAAGCTGGCAACCTGGATGTATCAAGTTCGAACTTAGTTCGTTCCATAGAAACACTTTCACTTAGAAATGTTGGTAACATTTACGTGGTCTCTCACTGTTTAGTTCTCCCTCACTGCAAGAACTTAGACACCAAGGTCGGAAAGTGGACCTCCTAGAACTGCACAGAACTTAACTCTACTGCAAAATCCACGGGGACCAGATCATGACAGGAATGGTCCAATCTATTGATTTTGGGGGGCACGATGAGTTCGTAATAGAATGATGTCGAAAAAAAAAACGAATGCCAATAAAAATCACCATCATCACAGATGATGTTCAACTAACAAACACACAACAGCAACAACGGCACGATGATGTTGTGCAGTCAAGCGAGCTCTCTAACATAGTCTGGAATTTTAAGAGATAAAGAGGGAGAGGAAGAGAGAGGAGTGGGGGAAAGAGAGAGAGAGAGAGAGAGAGAGAGCTTTTATTTTTTACTTTTTATAATTTGTTAGTATTTACTTTTTTGTTTGTTTCCCTTATTTCTTTGAAATTGGCCATTTGATGCGCAAACCTTTAAGAATGTTTCAACTGGAAGATAGTTAAAGTGATATCATTATATGGTATTATTTTTACCTGGTACATATGACTACACTGTTGTTTATCACGTATTTAGTTGTGTGCTACAAAAATATATCATCATCGTCGTTATCGTCAATATAATAATAGACTATGGTATTTTATATTCGTACATACGTTATCACCTTTCACACATTATGAAAAAATAGATCGTTCTATCAGTAAAAATGATAAGTGGTGACTAATCTGATATCGCTAAGGTAAGCAATTCTGCCTTTAAGCATTTTAAAATGAATTGTTCCAGATCAAATTATGCTACTACAGCGACAATTTTAAATAAAGGCAAAACGTGGCATGTGTGTGATTCGAAGAATATTTATCTAAAAATTATTGTTACGGTAAGAAAACAGAGAATAGTTATTGTCTTTAAAAAGAATTAAATTGTTAAATTTTATTTATTAAAAGAATATTTAACTGATAATTATCTTTATGGAAGAAGAAAGGGTTATTTTTTCTTTTTAAGTATTGGTATTGACCTTGATAGAGATCTATTTTTCATATAAAATTTTTCATATATAGATATAGTACATTATGCAGATTTATATTAAAAGCATTGTAGAAGTTCCACAGAGCGCTATTATTATTATTATTATTATTATTATTATTATTATTATTAGTAGTAGTAGTAGTAGTAGTAGTAGTAGTATTCCTAGCAAGACCTGTGGAAATTCCACAGCCATATCCTTTATCTGTTGTTTATATTGCTACCGTTGTTAAAAATGTTTCCATTTGATGGACATATGGTATGAACACAGACCCCCATATTTTATTATACCAGCTTTGTTCAAACTGAAACATACTTATCTAAGTACTCTAGCTAATGTAGTTTCAGAATATATCCAGTTGTATATATTCAAGTCTGTCTCTAAAACCCTTGTAGAAGTTTGTGACATATTTCCATTCTATAGACGATCGGTGTGAAATGAACCATTTTTCAATAAAACAGGTATTGCATTTGATCCTAGCCCAAAAGGTGAATAAAACATTAATTTGAGTTTCATGTTTAACACAACCACAACATCAGATGAAACTTTATATTACTTTTTTGCAAATAATCTTCTGGAATAGGTCGATTTCATCATTTAAATATGGGCGGAGGGTGATAACGTACGTATGAATAAAAAATTTGCATTAGCGTATTCATATATAATTTATATTTATTTGTACTCACAAGGAGTTCTCACACATCCAAATCATCAGATTACTCACTGACTACAACTGGTGGTGTTCCCTGAAGTCTGCTAAAAAACAAGATTATTATTATTATTGTTGTTGTTGTTGTTGTTCCAAGGTGTTACCATGTTTTCTGCTATGATTAGTAAATGTAAAAGTTATGCAACAACACACGCGTTTGTATACTAATGCGTAAAATAAATGAATGCATTGTGCAGACAATGTAATGTTGCTAACCAAAAGAGTAGAAATGAGAAACGCAAAAAAAAAATTGAAAGCTCTTAGACTTGATACAAATTGATGATAAAAAATGAATAGGTTACACAAGTTGATAGGAAACAAAAGTGTTTTCTTCTGATATATATATATATATATATATATATATATATATATATATATATATATATATATATATATATATATATATATTTCTTTAAACAGATGAAGTTGACTTTTGAAAAAAAAAAGTTTGTTTTTTTATTCTTTTTTAAAAATAAGGACAAGAAGTAAAATACCTAATGATCTCGCCACTTTTCAGTTAGGGAAAAGAAAAGGAAACAAATTTTCTTGTTGCTCTAGCAAATGCGTTGACATAGACAAAAGCCAATTGAAAAGCTCAAATCAATGCGAGACACAAAGTGGGAACATGTCAGTTAAATCTGCAGGAGAACAAGTAGAAGAAAAAAGAAAACAGGCGCATGATTGGTTTTGGGAGATAATAGAATGTCTTTCACAAACAGTAACAAGTGATCTCTTCCCCAAAAGTTTTAAAAGCCACTTTTTAATTACAATCTTGTGATCATATTATTGAAAAGAGATATCAAGAGAAAAAGAGCGAAAGGAGGACAGAAACACAAGGTGTGACTAATGGGTCGGCTTTTCTATTGTTAATCTATTTAACCATGACTTTTAGTGTTACATACTAGATGAAGCACACGTTTAAATAATGAAGTGACATGCACAGGTCTGATGGATACTCGGGATCAATATTTTACTTGCATGCCCCAAACACTCAAGTGTAAATTCTAGTAGTGATAAATGTTATGGTAAAGAGAGATAGCTTGAATATGATAGTTTGAAGTTGGAAGCTAAAGAACACCCTCTCCTCTACATACCATTGATACTATGTGTTTATTATCATGCTAAAGCTGGCTTAATGAAAGTTTATTTTAGTAAGGCTTTTTACCTATATATATATATAATCACACAAAATATATACTAACATATTTTGTAAGTTCAGGATTCAGTTATATTTAAAAAGGACGTTCATATTAAGTCGTCTGATCTATATATCTATAAAAGTGAGAATGTATGTGTGTGAGGGTACTTCTTAACCTATATACTCAACGAATCTTAGATCTACAGACTTGAAATTTGGTATATAGGATATACAGATACGTGGAAAACTTTTTAATTGGTTTCATCCGAAACAAGGGGCTGCTAAAGGGTCAACATTTAAAAATTTGTACTTGGAGGCTTTATCGGATTTTTATCTGTTTATCAACTGTTCCACGACTTTGCATGCACGCATCATTCATATTATGTTAAGAATAAGTAAGTTTGATAACATTTTTTAAAGTCGTGTCAACCTGGCCTATCGGTTATCGTACTTGACTGACGATCTTTAGGTTTTCGTTTCGATCTCAGCCCCAGTAATTTTTTTACTTACAAGAAGTGAGCTATATATTATTTTAATTGGAATTCATTATTGAGATGAGTATTATTTATATTCATTTATTTATTGCGGATTATTATTCTCATCTTTATTATGTCTGTTTCACAACGTTTCAGCCAACTATTCCTCTGGCCTTCGTCAGGTGGTAACTGTGACGGATAGGAACGTCGAATCTCCTAACTGCATTCTCAGTAATCCCTGCCATCCGTAGTTGTTGTCGTCTCACCACGTTTTGGCCAAGTAAGCCTCTGGCCGGCTTTGAGTAGGATTGAAACCGCTATCTCCAGACAATGCTCATCTGGAACCATAGAGATTCAACGTCTCTATCAACTGTGCTTACTTGGCCAAAACGTGGTGAGACGACAACAACTACGGATGGCAGTGACTGCTGAGAATGCAGTTAGGAGATTCGAAGTTCCTATCCATCACGGTTACCACCTGACAAAGGCCAGAGGAATAGTTGGCCGAAATATCATGAAACAACAATTAATAAAGATGAGAATAAGAGTCCGCTATAAAATAAATGAATATAAGAAGTGAGAGTTGTTTGAAAAAACATGTACTCATATGCACATGTCTCAGTTTCTTCCCTTTTTTATTTCATTTATTTTTTAAGGAATTTAACGTGATGTTTAATTCCGCGCAACGCCGGATACATCTTCTAGTTAGCTATAATTTAAAAGTAAATGAAAAAGTAAACCATCTCTCTCGAAAGCAATTTTCCAACTCTTAATGTGTGGTTTTACCTGGCTTCTAATGGTCTTTCATTCCACTCTCCTTTGCGTCTCTCTCTCTCTCTCTTTTCTCTCTCTCTCTTTTCTCTGTCTGTCTGTCTGTCTGTCTGTCTGTCTCTCTCTCTCTCTCTCTCTCTCTGTTTATTAACAGTTGAAGGTAATGAAGAAAGGAAAGAATAAAAAAGATTGGAACACTCTCTGTGTATCTATTTACCCTTTCTTCTCTTTCAGCCATACTAACTCAGAAAAAAATGCGAAAAAGCTTATAAAAGCAAAAACAAAACAAAAAAGTTCTTTATACAATAGATAATCTCCCTTGTTAGTATAAAATATTTTTTCACTACCAAACGTGTATTGTATTACGCTTTATTACAGATGTCTTCATTAGAGAGAGCATATACTTCTCCTTTGTTGGTCAAAACAATCAGACAGATGAGGCTGCATGTTTACTATGCTGATGCCAATAGAATGACATCTAACACTATTTTTTTTATTTTCCTTATTTTGATATTATAAGTCAAGTAAACTTTACTAAATAAAATATTATTTGTGTTGGAGACAAAAAAAAAATTTATTACGAAATTAAATGCAAAGTCATTTATGGTGTTTATTAGTCTATTATTGGTTCTGAAAATTATTATCGAATTGTTAGAGAGCCACACTGATTCATGAGCAGGTCAAATGACAAATACTTCCCTTCATAACGTTTTCCTACATTTTTTTTTCATTAAATGTTTTCCTGCAATGACGGAAAATTCACAGAGATCACAATGTTTTAACACTTAACGAATATATTAGGCAAGATTCTCAAAGGATATAGAGCTGATTTGCGCCAAAAACTTCATTTCTAAAATTAGCATGATCAGACAGCCAGAGCACATTTCTCCACTATCACTGCAACGAACTTTCACGTTTTCCTTGGTGTCCCTAGTATCTAATGGAATTTCCATGAACAAACTCATCTGTGGAATACGTTGTTATAAGATTGCTTCACTGCGGCTACAACTTGGTCATCTAAAAATCTAGTACCAATAAACATTTATTATACACTGTTATAGTCTCATCAAATTTTATTCATTTCATTCCTTATTTTCAGTTCATGATATTAATCATTCAACTGCCAATTAACCGCATTAACCTTTATCCTCGAATCTTGATAAATGGTGACTGCATTATAAAAAAACATGCAACGACTATTTACTCAGAATTGTGTGAACTAAAAAGTAAACGCTGAAGGTAAACTTTCAAATACTCTTTTATGAAATTAAATTTCTACCTGAATAAATCAGTATGATATGATATTATCGGAAATATTTCGTATAACCTTTCTACTACAATTGATTTATTTTAGTAAAAAATATTAATTGAACCAATACTTTTACTCCAATAATTTGTTAATTCTTATAATTTAAATTTAAATTTACTCGAACATAAAATTTTATTTCAATAAATAAACACATAAGTTTATAAGAAATGGAGATATGAAACCTTAATTTAAACCCTTAAAAAAAGGAATACACTTTAAACTGTGCTCCTACCCCAAGAAAGACAAGCACCCCCACCTGCCTCTACTTGCTTAAACTTGTTGGTGATTCTTTTTTTTTTTTTTTTTTTGGGGTCGTGTTTAATAAAAGTTTGTTGTATTCTTGATCAAAATAAGCTTAATAATTTAACAATTGTTTCGTTGTTTAATTCATTTCTGGTTGGAAGTTCCTAAGATTTGTTGAAATTAAAAATCAAACACTAGAAACGTTAATTTACTAAGATTTGCTTATACTTCCGTTCTCTTATAAAGAATACTGATCATACTTCCACCATGTTTTTTTAGTTTCATTTTGGTTTCATTAAACAAGAGAGGAAATGTTCAGTAATATCACTCAGTGAAGCGTGAATGTTAAAACCATTTCTTGGGCAGAATTTATTTAATCATGAATCAATGAGTTAATTATGGGAAAAGCAGGCACACACACACACATACACACACACACATACACACACACACACACACACACACACGCGCGCGCGCACGAACACACACAGTTTCTTCAATATAGCAGTTATTCAGTTATTAACAGGCTTATTAAATACAAAGCACATGACATGTCATTCAATTAGAATATTTTCTGTTTTCTTTATATTACTTTTCTTTCTGCAAAGAAATAATTGGATTTCTCTTTAGACCACATGCTAGAATATACAGGGTGGATAGACATTTAAAAATTAATGATTTTCTTCACAGCATGCTATTACTTAACTGATCTAAACTACAGCATTACATAATTGGTATTTATGACGGACTTTTTGATGCAAATCTTGTTGATTACTTTTTACTTTGTTCAATATTTTTTTTTAATTTGAGATCGTTTTTTATTCGGCGCTAATTCAATCTGCTGTGTTTCATCATGAACAGAAGTCAGTAATTCTCATCATTTACCTTCACATTAACACATGTATCTATGTAAATGCATGGATGTAAGTAAATGAACATATATACTTGAAGGAGTGTAGATATACGTGTAAAGATGCACAGACATTAAATAAAGAAATCGAAACCCTTATTATCATTAATAATGAAAACTCTTCAGCCACATCGAGCCCCTATCAACATCACAGAAAGAAACCAGATTATAGCTGTGATCAGAGGGCTAGAGAATGACCCGTTTTCTACTGACTTGCGAATCCCCACTGAAGTCCTCCCTCCCAGCTTAGAAGCACATTGAACCCAATGTAGGTGTTAAAATGTTTTTGACTTCTAATGGGGTTGTTATTTAATTGCCGCCCACATCGGCAATATTTGGCACAAGGCCTGGAAAGTGGGTACCCCGCAGGCTCCCCTAAAGGAGGGGCACTCCTGCAATTTAAAAATTGCCTGAGTAACCCCATCGGCATTCCCCGGTCGGGGCGCCTCAGGCAGCAAGCAATAAACTTGCCCCACCGGAAAGCCCGGTGGCAAGGCCTGGGAGGGTGGACCTCCTAGGTATTACCCAGGCGGTGTACCTCAGTCCAACAGGTGCTGGGCCGGTTCCCGGTCCCTCACCTGTTGGGCTGAGTGTCAAGTGACGAATCCTTGACATGTACTACCCTGTCTCCCTGCAGCCAAAGCCGCTATGGGGTATGCCTCCAATGATTTTGACGATCGTTTTTCTAACCACAAGTTATAATAACCAACCAATCAGAAGCTTCCAAAGTTATTATAAAAATTGTCGAATTTTAGATCCAATCCGTTTACCGTCGTCTCTTTCACGAACCTGCATTTGATTCTTCGCCGCCATCTTTGTTACTAGGAATTACTCAACACTCAAGATCGGAACTGCACTGATTCTTCACCGCCATCTTTGTTCAACATAATGTCTCAACACTCAACAGTAGAGTAGTTAACTGCTTGGGAACAGGAATTGGGCGATCAAAAGTTTCTACGGCAAATGGGGATACAAAACCAATCCAAGCATATGTGAATCATCCAACCATAGAGAGGAGTATGCTGTACAATATTACCCTGCCTACCCTCTACTGCCCACCTGGTACAACTTAAAATATCTTGCACACAATGATAATGCAGAATACTAAAAAGATGAAAATTTTTGGATGATTAGATGCTTTAAAGACACTCAAAGAATAAGAGAAAGACTTCATGATTGACCTAGCCAAGATAATATTAATTACTTTCTCTCGTTGATGAACTGGACAATCATAGTGGAAAATGGAATTCAAGTATTGCAGATACTCTGATTATTTCCACTTTCATATAAACATAAAATATGTCTCCACTTGAGAATTCTAATGCCTCTATCGTCGACGTCCTATTTAAATTGTAATGCATAGATATATTTATATCTGAAATACAAAAGTACTCCAATAATATAAAAATAAAACATTTAGTGCTGCTTAGTATGGCTCCGAGTGCTAGCCGTCAGTGAAGAAAGTAGAAGCTTTAAACATGTATGCAAGAGAATGTCTGAAATCTTCGGAAATGATCTCCAATCTGTAATGGAATAAGAACGTGAATAGTTGGTAACATTTAATGCTACTAACACAATGTTTTTTTCATTCGACAATTACTATTCCTTTTCAACCGCCATTGTCATTGTTAATAGCAATTTAAGTTTATTCAGACTCCGCAGGAAACAGGAATTCAAGCAAATACATAACAGACATTGCTAATACTGGATACCAAATAGCCTTCTGCTCTAATAGTTATCGTTCTTTAAACAACTAGACTTTGGAATCCTTCCCTGTTTCCTGCTTTCTTTACTGTACTAATATGCAGAAATTTAAATGTCATGTGAACAAATATCTGTTGCTTATCTTCTTAGAATGCTCCTGTAGACAAACCGTTTCAAAAGAGTGGGAATCCTTCTTATTGATTGAGAATTCATTAATCCGCTAATGTTTATATTTAGGATCATCTTAATGCAATTGTGCAGATGTAACACAAGTCAACTAATTTTACTGCGTCCCATTTCTATCAGTACAAAAGAGAACAAAAAGAGAAACAAGGGGAAAAGAGTAAGTCGACCAAATGGAGGTTGCTTGGCTCGCTTACCTATTTACTAATATAACATCATGTTATGTTTGTTAAAAACAATTGCCAGATCAAATTGAAAAAAAAAATGGTGTTTGCAATGTATTTTTAGGTTTTATTCGAATCTCCAAAATGCTCCAAACACAAGTTTTACGTTGCACAACTAATTTTCTCATTATTAGATTCGGTAAACATATAAGAATACCCTGACCGGAACGAGTTTTTGATAAGAATGTATTTGTATTGGCCAATAAAATTGAATTGCATACATAAAGATATATAAATAAGTAACGGGTAAAATTATCTTTATGGGGTACTTTATAAGTACATAAATAGCTTGTTGCAACAAATTATTTAAATCGTGAAAATATTGCCAGATGCTTATATGACTGGACAGGAGGAAGGAAAGGAGAAAAATATATAAGAAAGAATTGAGAGATTGATATTCTAATAAAAATTTTTTTCAATCGCTAATTTTCATCCATTATTTAAAATAATTTACATCTGGGGAATGTCAGATAAATGAAATTACACATTTTAAATATTTACAGTAATATTAAAAACAATTATTCTATCTTTAATGATTACTCAAAAGATTAAATAATTTGTTTCAATCCTTGTGATAAGGAGTCCTTATTTACATTGGTCTTTTTGAGGTGTATGTTTTCTTGTATAAAAGTTCAACCACACTTTAAATAGGTGTTATTAATTGAAAACTGTTACCTAAAATCATAATATTCAAATAATTAAAAAATAATACTAACATTTATTGAAAGCAAATTTAAATACTTATCTGATATGACTGTTTTTATTATTTTCTGACAATGATAATTTTTACATACAAGTCTATAGAACCAATGATTTTGAGCTTTATTTTTAAAATTTATGCACGCTTGTGCATGTTATGACATAAGGAATTATGTGGAGCATGGTGTAGAAATTTTTATAAAGAATATCGTTTAGGTTTGTATATTATTTTTTTAATTCTTTTTATTATTTTCTAATCGTTATGCTAGAGGGCATATCAGCTGAAATGAAGAACAAATAGAAATATCAATCTTGATGAGGACAATAGTCAGAGAAATGTACATAGTTAATGCGGAAGTGTATATAAAAATGTTCTAACATAGGTATCTATATATTTGTAATAGTTTTATTACTCTATCCATTTAAATAGTGTTAGACATATGTAGATTTTCAAAAGTCTTATCTCTATATCAAATTAGGTGTGGATATATGTTTACATATTTGTATGTACAGGATTCATGTTTGAACAAATTAACCTATCATTATTGATTTTAGAAGAGATGTGCAAAGAGTAAGGGGTCGTAATATAAAGTATATTTGATTTAGTTTAGATTCATGCAAAGGGAGTAAAAAAATGTGTAACGGCTTTTCATGAAATTGTAGACATTTCTGATTTTCGGACATTTTAATAATAGGTATTAGACATTAATCAATAAATATTATCAAAACTTTCCTATATTTTGGTGTATTTTTAAGTATAATAAAATGAAGGGAAAGCTAGAGGGAAAAATATAAGCACAAACCTCCCATTTGAAATTTCCAATATATCAGATTAGTATTGAATTTCATCCCTAGCCATTGAACACCAATTAAGCAAGATGTTTTGGTATTCAGTTTTTTCTTAAGACTCTTTAAGCTTAAGTCTTTAATTTAAAACATGTTCTAGAATCAAATTCATGTAATAGATTTTGATACAAATTGAATTTTAGACATAAAGTTTAGTATCATTGTATCTTGATTTCAGGGAATATAAAAGTGGTGCAAAACTTCTGCTGTGAGATTGAACTTACTCCATATTGGGACGGGTATTCTTTTAATTTTTATATAAATGTAAAAATGTTATTCATTTATTTATGTAAAAACTCTTATATATCTATGAATTAAAAAAGTTTCCTTAACTTATAAATTTAAAAAAGTGTTATTTATCTATAAAGTTATAAAAAAATGTCTTATTTATCCATAGTTTTACAAACAGAATTATGACAGTATTATATTTTATCAATTTATAAAAGCGTTATTTATGTATTGATTGCAAAATCGTTATTTATCTATCGATTTGGTAAAGTGTTATTTATTGGCAGGCTTTAAATATTATCGGGAATTATGAGTGAAATTTCACAGACTTTAAATTCATAGTAATTTTTATAATTCTTTTACCCAAAAAGAAAAAAAAAATATCAAGACATGATCAACTCAAAGCGAGAAAAAAAAATCACTTGAGTCTTGAGAGAAAATTTTTATTGTATAAATTTGTATAATTTCATCCAAATTCTTTATTGGATTTTAGCAAGATTAATCCGTGTACGGATTAAAATCCATTTCTCAGTCTCTTTCCCGCATCTCATTCTAATCTTGATGTGTTGCAGAAATTTGCTTTGCACGGCTGTTAAAAGAGATTAGCTAAAATGGATCAAAAGGGATGACATTTTCCAGTCAAACTTGTACGGGTTGGTGGAAGGGGTGACATGAATTATCAGAAAATGTCTAAAATTTCATAATTTCTGCATTTTTAGAATAGTATTTCTAGGAGAAAAAGTAAAGGCGAAAGAAAGCTATCTTTTATTTAATTTTATGTTTTGGAGTGAAGGGATAGATAAAAACAGCTAAAAATGCCCAATGATGATGGACTGAACAAGCAAACACTTCAACTTATCTTCATGATGTTTAAACAAGGGATTCATAACCTGTCATTCCGTTTAAAAAAAAAATTACTGTCTAATCAAGCGATTTGATAATATCTGCTTATTGTTAAGCAAGTCAATGTTGTATGATTACATGATACATATATAAAGAATACAGTGATAATATGAATAAAAGTTTATGTGGATATTTATTTGGAAAAACAGAATCGTTTCTAATGGGACCTTTGCTTTTTTTTTTACTTTTGTCCCCCCCCCCCAAACAAAGCATATTATCACTTTGATGTAAGGGGCTACTATTTAAAACTATATTTACATATTTACAGGAGACTATAAAAGGAGATGGATATATCAGTGTACTTTGCATTTAAACCTCTACATGTCATTACAGTTAGGGAATAATGGACATCGAGATTAAACTCAATTACATAATATCTATAAATTACATATTATTTTCCATTATTTGATTGAAATTTAGTAATGCATAAAACAATCAGAAAGGTATGATATGAAAACAAGACTGAATTGTTTATATACATGTCCATTAGAATCAAGTATATTTCCAGCACCTCAATCATTCCAACTAGGGGACCATTGATTGCAGGTAATCAATAATCGGCATTATCGATTGCAGTGATTGCAGGTAATTGGTAATCTGCATTATTAGCGACTTTTGGTAATATATATATATATATGGTCATTCACAGGCAGCTGTTCCATCGTTTAACAACTTATCAGTATGGCTAGATATAGCAAGCATAATAACTTGCAGATAAGAAAACCGGAACTATAAACCAACTACTGACTGGGAGTAGAAAGAAATTGTTCTATGTTAATGAATTTATTAATACACACACACACACACACACACACACACACACACACACACACACACACACACACACACACACACACACACACACACACACACACACACGCACGCACGCACGCACACACACACACACACACACACACACACACACACACACACACACACACATATATATATTGGTGGAATGTAACCTATGAATAAAGGACATAATAGGCATAACTCAAAAAAAAAAACTGGACTGTGCAGCAAGGAATTCTCCACATAGGGTTCAAAAGGGAAAAGAGACATGGTGATCGAAGAGGTTAGGATGTTTAAGGAAGAGCAAAGAACAGTCATTGCTATCAATCAGGCCAAATAATATGCATGGACAAATTGGAATAATATCGGACCAATTAGATTATCAGGAAAATCCCTAATTGCAATGGAACCACTGGCAATATCATTTCTTCTTTGCTTTATATATGATCTTCTACTAAATGTGACCAACCTAAAATTGCGGTGACATACTGATTCAGACTTGTGTTCGTTGTGTAAACATGATTAAGGTACTTTGCGCCATGTACTATCTACATGCCCACAATCACTTCAGATGTATGGCGACATAACAAGGTGTTGAAAATAATTATGGAATTGTTGAAAACGCAGTGTGAGACAGCCATCCAGCAATCTGTTACATTCAGGGAGCCCATAATTCAGTTTCGCAAGGAGGGTGAATGCACTGTATGGAAGGAGAAAACTTCTAATGTGAAGTTCCTGAGTGGAGCCAGTGACTGAAAAATTTCTGTTGATTTCAAACATTTCTACAATTTTCAGTCTACATAATCGAAACAGAAAAGCGACCAGACATTGTAGCATGGTCCGATTAAAAAAAGTGTCTTCCTCATAGAATTGACAAACCAGGAGGAGGCAAACGAATGGAAGAAAAAACGATATGAGACATTGCAGTCGACTGCATGGAAGAAGGTTGGAGATGCCATGTGATTCTTGTTGAAGTTGGTTGTCATCGATTTCTGGGACACTCAGTCATTTCGTTTTTTTACAAAAATAGGAATCATGGGCTGCAATCTGAAAGTTGCCTCTGATCATGTTAAGAAAACAGCTCAATATGCATATATAAGGAGTGGCAGTACTGACTTGAGCTACCGAAACTGTGTTATTACCCTTGTTGTCAGCTGATGAGAGCAAGGTATAGCACATGCTTTTACACGTTGCATGATAAATTTATATATATATATATATATATATATATATATACACAAAATTATCTTATTGGATTTTCATAGTCAGACACAGTAGCATTTAAATTGACAAATCATACTTTGCTTCTGACTAGCCAATTTATTTTTTACTATTGTTGAACTCTAGTATTGGCTAATATAATAACATTAGTCACAAAGATTTATACAAAAAATTATTTAAAAAAAACATAATTTATTCCAGATTTAAATAATAGCATGAAAGAAAATCAGGAAATAGATAATTAATTTTATATTTTAGATTAAAGAATAGAATAGGAATCATCTACTTTAACAAAATAATGTGCAAACAAATGAAAATTTAAACTAGAATGGCTTCTTTCATTCCAGACGATGTGGAGTAGATATAACTCTTTATATATATATAATATATATATATATATATATATATATATATATATATATATATATATATATATATATATATATATATATATATATATATATTAAAACATTTTGTATATCTGGGTAGTATGCTGAGTAAGAACAGTATGCTTGATGCTAAGATAAATCACAGAATAGCCAAAGCCAGTATAGCCAAAGCCAGTTTTGCTTTTGGCACACCGCAATAATGTGTGTGGTCAGATCGGGAAATCACATAAAAAACAAAGCTAAGTGTGTACAAAGCGTGCGTTATTACTATGCTGTTATATGAGTCAGAGACTTGAACAACATATAGAAGGCATCTCAAGTTATTGAAAAGCTTTCACCAAAGTTGTATTCGAAGAATACTTAATATTAACTGGATGACTCTAACACCTGACACTGTAGTTCTTGAACGATCAAATAGTACTAGTATAGAAATGAAAATCATTTAAAATCAAATGCGCTGGACTAGACACTTGATTAGAATAGAGGACAAAAGACTTCCTAAAATAATTGTTTTATGGCGAGATATATAAGGGTAAAAATACCATAACATAAACCATGAAAAAGGTTTAAGGCTTCTCTGAAAAACAACTTGAAAATACTGTGGATGGATGTACATAACTGGGAAGCCCTAGTGAAAGATCGATCACTGTGGAGAAAAAGCACCAGAGAAAATTGTAAAATTTTTTAAGAGCAGTGTGTAGATCCTGCTGTCTTAAAACGTGTTTTAAGAAAGCAGGACGGAAATATAGAAATTACAGAGAAATTACAACAGGAAATAAAGTGCACTGTATGTGGTAGATACTTTTTGTCAAAAGTTGGTATTGTAAATCATCCGAAATCACACAATCAAAGACACGAACGACAGTCTTATGAGGAGTCTTTTGCAACACACCCGACAATGCTAAGTTGCCATTTTATAGTAGCTTCCGTCAGTCTTGACAGACTATGGATACCCACAGTAAAGGTGCATGCATGTAAAAATTTTTTGGTAAGAGTTGCGCAATTTCCAACCACGCCTCTCCTGAGTCGATATTGTTAAATACCAGTGGCAAGTGGAGGTTCAGGAAGACTGGAAACAGTGCTGAGATGAACAGAAAGCACATACAGCGCCTAGAATTCCCAAATGGTCACCGAATAACGAAAACCGGTGTGCCAACATGATTATGCTGTATATGTTTTCATATTTGTGGTTTAATCTGCAAATCTAAAAGTAGCCTAACACGACATTCGAGGATTCACACTATTATACAAGTAGGAAAGTTTTTATGTCACATATGTGTACTTTCATGCAGGACTAAAGCTGGATTAAAAGTAACCTATGTGCACACGGACGTTCAGCCCTTAAGTAAAGAGATGGCGAATTTTTGTCAAGAAGTAGCAATTATCATATATATATATATATATATATATATATATATATATATATTAGCTCTAGAACATTTAACTATCGAGCTTATATTATATATCTAAATTACAACGAGCACTTTCTATTTCCTGTATTTTAATTAAACTAGTAATTTCACTGTTACATTAAAATACACTCAGCTCTTTAGACTATTGTTCTAATCTCCTTTAAATTATATATATATATATATATATATATATATATATATATATATATATATATATATGACTACTTAATTTACTCACACAAAATTAATATACAAAAGTATAGATTTATGCGTAAACTTTAAGTATTTACGTCAAAAGTGCTCAATACGTAGGTAGAGCTAGTTAGTAAGTAATAAAATGTAGATTTCAAAACTCGATACTATGACCACAAAAGTACATTCAACAATAAAAAAACACTGTATGAAAACAACACTAGCGAATAAATACTGGGAACTAAAGGAAAGCGGACATTCGCTGGTAGTCGAATGGAAAATAATAAGACAACCTACCACGTGTAGGGACCTAGACGACCCATGTAGATTATGCCTTCATGAAAAATTTGCTATCCTGTACTTTAAAGAACCCCAACATCTATTAAACTGTAGAAGCGAAATAGCAAACAACTGTGTTCAGAAGATAAAATTTACTCTAGGATAGCAATACATAATAGTTTTAAAGCTAACAAAAACGATAGAAAATAAACAAATAAATAAATTACATAAACATGAATATACATAAACGATCACACATATATGTATGTATATATATGTATATACATATGTGCATATATGTGTGTACACATATATATATTTATATATAAACTAAAATTTAAAAAAAAACACTAACCTAGATTAAAACCAGATCAAGAAGCTAAATATCCAGGCTAAATAGAGCACACACAAAGGAACAGGTCAACCAGAGGTCAAATAGGCCTTTGTCCGATAAATGCATTCTCATTGGGTGATAGGAAGGGCGCGGTGGATACTAGAAAGCTGATTGGCTAACTAAAATTTCAATAGAAGATGCGCATATAAAAACGAAAAACAACCACAGAATTCGCACATAAGCCTGAAGAATCCTAGAGTGGATGAAACGCGGAATATTCAGTGTAGCTTAATCGCTATATACATTTTATAACTTACTATATATGTATACATACAAGGTGTTGAATTAATATATATATACAAAATGTAGAATATATATATATATATATATATATATATATACATACAAGGTGTTGAATTAATATATATACAAAATGTAGAATTAATATATATATATATATATATATATATATATATATATATACACACAAGGTGTTGAATTAATATATATGTACAAAATGTAGAATTAATATATATATATATATATATATATATAATTAATTTTTTTGAATTAGATAAAGACGAGTAAGAAAACAAATCTTGAACAAGAATGGCTCGATATCTTTGAAACAGTCATAATTCATATAAGTAAAAGGGACTTATTTTAACATTTAACTGCTATTGTATTGGATACCCGATTCTAAGAAAAGTATTGTATTTCTGTATACACTTGAATGCACGCAAACTCTACAGGTATTTTTAAAAATATATTTGTCTTTACATTAGCGTGTTATGTCAACGTTTAGTAAGATTTGTTGATATTCTTAAATATGTTATGAATTTTTCTATTTAAATTATTGATAATATTTTGTTTATGCTTGAAATATGAATATATTTATATATATATATATATGTTTTCCTTATATATATATATATATATATATATATATATATATATATATATATATATATGTATTCCTTATTTGAGTTTGATAAATACGTATATATATATATATATATATATATATATATATATATATATATATATATATATAATATTTATGGTTTTTCAATGATGAACACGTATCAACTTTTATTGCGAAAGCATTATTCATACAATAATTGAACGTGCAAATTAGAAATAAAATAGAAAGAATGAACAACTTAAATCTCCAACTTATTTGTCAAAGTAAAGCCTGGATTTATTTGGCCAAATCTGCGATATTTCTGCTGCTTCAGATATTCCCATCCATGGAGGAAAATACCAAACATATTTTATTGATGCCGGGATTTATTTTGACAGTTAATTTTGATTCGAGCTTTGGAGTTTATATTAGCAACACTTTCTAATATCTGATCAACTGAACGAGGAGGTCTTGAGTGTTGATCCAAATATCTTGCCTTTGGATCGCTTGACCATTCTATAGGCCGGCTCAAGTGAGTGATTCTGATTGCTCAAGGCTCGATGTCTATCTGAAAATGATTCAGACGGTAATGATCTGTGTCAGATTTCCACACACAAGCTTCTCGGAAAGACTAATCTCAGAGTATTATTATAATCCTTGAAATGCTAGGATGGAATTCCCCTTGCGTTCTTCATGACTGGAGATTTATTAATTTGATAGAATCCATGAAGAATTGTTTGGAATGGATGGTAGAGGTTAGTCTATGGAATGGTCACCAAACTAGATCAAGTCTAATTTCTTATATATGAATACCCAATATATATATATATATATATATATATATATATATATATATATATATATATATATAAGAAATTTACAACAAATTTATTATTCTAGAAGAAATCTGTATTGAAAACTTAAAAATTTTCCTTATTCTATTTTATGAAACTTATCTCTTATCCGTAATTGCCAAGTAATAAATTTGCTGTAAATTCTCATTTATAGAGTTTAAATTCAATTTCTTATATCAATGCGCTATTGAGATTTTTTAAAACTGTTCTATAAATATTAATACTAATATTTATACTTGCTTTAATTTTATAGAATTATTCAATTTTTAAACATTTTCGAATTTATATATATATATATTATTTTTAAAATATAATATTTAAAATATATATATATATATATATATATATATATATATATATATATATATATATATATATATATATATATATATATATATATATTAGAAGGAATTAGACATGGAGTCTAAAGAGCAGAGTTTATTTTAATGTATTAAAGTTATCAATACTTTTAAAAGAAAACAGTACCCATTGAACTATAGAAATATAATAAGCTCAATAGGTATAGATATCCTAGAGCTATATTAATATTGCGTAAAACGATCCATAATTTCGAATTAAAAATCAGTTTCAAAAGGAAAAACAAATAAAATCAATTTGATTTTGTTTGTTTTTCCTTTTGAAACTGATTTATAATTCACAATAATGAATCGTTTTACTCAATATATATATATATATATATATATATATATATATATATATATATATAAAGTATGAAAATATTGTTATGGCAATTAAGCTAACAGAGGCATCCGTGTTTCATCCCCGCCGGGAATTGGCGGGTGAAGTGTCTGACGATTTTTATACTTTACTTACTATTAAACTCTGCTCATGTAATGAACACTGCTGAAGCAAATAATTAAAATTTGCACATAATATATCATATCATCTTATCACATTGTATGTGTAACTATGAACTCATATATATATATATATAGATATATATACATACATATGCATGGATATATATATATATATATATATATATATATATATATATATATATATATATATATATATATATATATGCATTAATTAAAAAAAATTAATTCGAGTAACATACAAACTTATAAATTCATAAAGAAATAAAATATTTTATATATTCTGCTGAACATCTATTTTTTATGAACCTTTATCTTTTAAGGAATAGCTATCTTAGGACATTTCTTATTTTGTAAACGAAAAACAATGTTTTTTGTATTTCGTTTTCTCACAAAATAGCAATATATTTTCCACCATTCCCGGATTTTATTTACAATCAGTGAAAAATTTACGAATATATGATTTTTTGTAAGAATAATATCACATTTTTTGTCTGTAATTATTTGTTTTGTTAATCTTCTTTTCCATAATTGCAATCGTGTTTGCATTGTTTACAGCATTATTAAGTGCATGTATATGTGGAAAAATGACAAAGAAAAATAAAAAACGTTGCCTCTTTATTTCAAGACTGCTTTTAAGATACCTATGGGATGATTCATTTGAAGAAATAAAATACATGTATAGTATCATATATGCTCTGTCCTCGATAAGTAAAGGAAAATCCTTCTGTACTTAATTCAGAGGGTATTTTTGAGTTGGCTGAAATATTCTCATATTAAAAGTCGTGGAGAATTAAGTAAGCAAGGACATCCTAATTGGTCAATATAATAGATACATTATAAAATATAATAAATACATTATAAAATATAATAGATACATTATAAAATATAATAGATACATTATAAAATAGGGTCAGAATGGTTGAAAGGACACCAACATTTTTTTATATTATTATTACATTTTCACCCAAAACAAGGCACATTGCCACTTTGATGCAGGGGATTACTATCAGGAGTACAATGTAGGAAGTTGGGCAGCAAGATGTTGTTCACGTTACACTTGAACTTCTGCATGTCAGTACAGTTGGGGAAGCAGGGACACGGAAGGAAATTCCAAAGTCTAGTAGTTCTGGGGAAGAAACTACTGGAGTAGAAGGCTCTCTTACATCTAGGGATCTCTACTGTGAAGGGGTGGGATTTAGCTGCTCTTCAGGTTTGTTGTGGTATTTACGTTGAGGGAGTACAATTGCTTGCAGTTCATCGGAGCATTCATCGTTAAATTACTTGTAGAACAGGCAAAGGGATGCAACATCTCGTCGATGAGACAGAGGCTGAAGCTTAGATGACAGTTCAGGACCTATCAGGTTGGCGACTCTCTTTTGAACCTTGTCTAGGAGTGAGAGACAAGTAGCAGACGCACCAGCCCAAATATAACAACAATACTCCATACATGGGCAAATAGTAGCCTTATAGAGGTACAGGATACTTTGGAGCGATAGTAGCTTTCTAGCAAGGTAGAGAGAACCTACCTTCTTTGCAGCAGTACTGGCAATGCTCTCAATGTAATTGTTCCAACTTATGTTTCCTGTGAATGTTAGGCTGAGGAGTTTAAAAAAAGTACTTTCAGATAAAGAGTCTTTGGCCATTGCTATTGGTGGTAGAGAAGGTTTCTTGTAATTATTGAAGGAAACAAGTTTAGTCTTGGCAGCATTGAATGTAACCATCCATTTATGTCCCCATTCCACTACAGATTGGAGGTCATCCTCTAGTGTTTCTGCCATCTCCTTAGATATGTGTTCATTTGTTTTCCTGCCGTGTCTGTTATAGAGCGTGGTGTCATCAGCATATATACCCATTTCAGGGACAATTTTGTCAGGGATGTCATTTATGAATATTAGGAATAATAGATAGACCCCTGAGGCACTCCCGCATTTATATTATATTGTTCAGATATATGACCGTCCAGGACAACCTGGATTTTTCTCTTACTTAAGAAGGATTTAATTATGTTAAGTATTTGTCCAGTGATACTGTATGATCTGATTTTCCTGAGCCGACCTTTATGCCATACCCTGACAAAAGCCTTAGATATATCTAGAGCTACTGCTCTACCTTCCCCTGCTTTGTCCAATGAATGGTATATACATTCAGAGATTATAGTTAGGATGTCTTCTGTGGAACGGGCTTGCCTAAATCCATATTATTGGTTGGTCAGAAGTTTAGCATCTGTAAGGTGATGGACTAGAGGCTATTGGGACGCCAGAATTCTTGAAAACTGTTACCACAGAATCAGTTTTCCAACAGTCAAGAAAGCAAGATTCATTAAGGCATTTGTTGTAAAGTTTGGAGAGAACTGGAGCTACTTTGGCGGAGCACTTTTTTAATAGCACAGCCAGGATGAGATCAGGTCCACATGCTTTTGAAATGTCAAGATTTTTTATGATAGCATGCACCTGAGAAAGGGTGATTGTCAGATCGTCTAGTGTGGTGTCTGTCTGCAAAGGAAAGTCAGGAAGGGGGTGGTTAGGGTCCACTGTGAAGTTGGAGGCAAACCGACTGGCAAGCATGTTAGTCTTCTCGGTTGCTGAGCAAACAACTTCATGATTGTTGGATAGTGGCGGAATTGTTGATTGCCCATTATTTATTATACTGTTGTAGATTTTCCAGAAATCACGGGTTTCTAATTTCTGTGCTTTGCTGCGTTTTTTGGTGATTTCAGTAAATTCTCTCCTAACTGTCGCTATTTCTTTCTTACAGTTACTTCTGGCTTCTATATACTTCTATCTGTTTGGACTTATGTTGGTTAAATCTGTGGTACACATGCTACCTTTGTGCAATGGCAGCTGCACAAGTAGAAGTATAAACCATTGGGAAGAGTGAGGCTTGCTATAAAATTTCTACATGGGAACATGCTGTTTTGAACCATTCAGTGGTCTCATTTGTGCACTGTTCAGCAGGAAGAGAAAAGATATTTCCTCATGGGTCATCTCCGATGAGATTCCTGATGGCTTCCCAGTCAGCCTTTTTATAATATCTTGTTGTTTTGAGCAATGGTTCTTCAGTTTTGGCTCTAGAGTTTAGGGCGATTTCAACCATTATCACTGCATTATCAGCGTCCCCAAGTGGGCTGTGGGCATTCGTTACACAATCATTGGGAACTGTGGTCAGGAACAGATCTAGAAGTGATGCATGTCGTTCTTGCTGGTCTGGGAAACGGGTTGGAAACGTAACCATCTGTGATAGGGAATGAAATTTAGAGAAGCTATGTGTTGTGCTACCAGTTGCGTCTGAGTAAGTAGAGAATCCAAACCAGTTGCTGTGGTGGACATTGAAGTCACCAAATACATGCACTTGTGCGCTAGTGTCGAGAGAAAGTGCTGTATGTATGCTGTCAGAGACTTCGTTTATTAGGGTGCAGTTCTGGGTCGAGGGAAAGCGGTAGAGAAACATATTAGTCACAGCATACTAGAACATTTTTCTGCAGAGAGAAAATACAATTCACTCAAAAAATATTCACACAATATTCAAACAAAATTACAAAAATCATTCAAACAACATTCAAACAATATTCAATATTAAAGTAAACAACATTTAATCAATATTCAATCTTAAAGTAAACAACATTTAAACAATATTTAAACAACATTTAAACAATATTCAATCTTAAAGTAAACAACATTTAAACAATATTCAATCTTAAAGTAAACAACATTTAAACAATATTCAATCTTAAAGTAAACAACATTTAAACAATATTCAATCTTAAAGTAAACAACATTTAAACAATAAAGTAAACAATATTTAAACAACATTCAAACAATATTCAATCTTAAAGTAAACAACATTTAAACAATATTCAAAAATATTCAAACAACATTCAAACAAACAACACTTAAATATATTCAAAAACATTCAATGAATATTCAAACAATATTCAAACACTCTTCAAACAATATTCAAACAATATTCAAACACTCTTCAAACAAACATTTATACGATATTCAAAAATATTAAAACAACATTCAAACAATATTCAAACAATATTCAAGCAACATTTTAACAATATCCAAATAACATTCAAGTAGTATTGAAACAATATTTTAACAATCAAGTATTCACACAATATTCAAATTGTTAAAATTGTATTTATTGAGTTATGTACCTCTCTTTCTCCCTCTCTGTCTCTGTCTGTCTGTCTGTCTGTCTGTCTGTCTCTCTCTCTCTCTCTATATATATATATATATATATAATCATAAAAGTCAAATGATCTTGTAACGAAGTATGTAATCCACTTTCCGGTTTACGACATCAGGCTGCGCATGTGCACATGACCTGCACACTGAAATATTAACGTTATTATTTCGAAATTATTATTTAACATGGGAAGAGTGGGGTTTAAAATAAACAAAAAACAATTGGGACGCTGAAATATTAACGTTATTATTTCGAAATTATTATTTAACATGGGAAGAATGGGATTTAAAATAACTTTAACGTAATACAGAAATGAACGATGTAAAAAACAAAGCAGACATATCAAAATTTGAATTTAACTATAATAAGTATTATGGTATCTGTTCAGGGCACATTTACCTATATGTATGGTCAACCACTTATAATTCAGTAACTGTAATTTTTTTTTTTCAAAAATAATCAATTATAATAAACAGAACGACTCATAGAAATCTATCTATATTCTTTTTTCATTTTAATATACTTTCATAGAAATATTTCTGTTATGTCAAAAAAATAACCATTTTCTTTACGTCACAAGTGTCATGCTTATATAACATACTGACCCAACGGGTCACGGGTAGTCTAGTATATATATATATATATATATATATATATATATATATATATATATATATATATATGTATTGTGTGTGTGTGTGTGTGTGTGTGTGTGTGTGTAAATATTCATAAATATGTTTTGTATAAATCTAATTATTGTGCGCAGGAATAACAATACTAATTCTCAGATTTTATTCCAATATAATCAAATTATATTTTAAACTTGTCATGAGGCTTCATGGAAATGTGATCCCAAAATTATAATGATTATCTCTCTATGCATTAAGTTATGTGTATACATGTAAGAAAAAACAGTATCAATGAGATGCTAGATTCAAGTATCATCTTTCTGTACAAGAATAAGGGTGGTCGCAGCGACTGCAACAATTACTACGGAATAGCCTTCATCAGTGTTGTTGGGAAGGTCTTCGCCCATGTCCTCAACAGGATGTAGTTCATTACCGAGCATGTATATCCCAAGGCAGAGTGTGGATTTAAAGCAAGAACATGGCCCATCAACATGATCTCCCTATGAAAGTTCCAGGAAAAATTGCATGAAAAGATGCAACCACTAGACATTGCTTTCATTGACCTAATCAAACCTTTAACCTTACTTACCTAACTTAAAGAAAAGGATTTTCACTTTGTTTGCAGGATTGGATATCCCTCTAGGTCCCTGAGTAGGATTACTTTTTTTCATGTGGACATGCAGGGCACAATACAGTACAATGGCTTTTCTGGGATCCTTTTTCTATCAAATACAGAGTAAAACATTGAAACATACTGACACTCTTTGGCATTTTCTTCTCTTTGCTGTTACCATATGCCTTCAACAAGTCAGGGGATAGAGTGCTAGAAATAATGGCAATCTTTGCTCGGCTCCATGCTAAGAACAAAGTGCAGAGGGTACTCATAGTTGATCGTTACTGATGATGCAACATTACAGCTCAATCTGAAGAAGCATTGCAACGACTCATCATTCAGACAGTTTAGTATGATCATCAACCTTAAAAAGTCAATCATGATCTATACAGAACATTAAACATCGCCATAATTACTATATCTCAAGGTTGTTGAGGACTTCACATACCTAAGTTCCACGTTATCTAACAATCTCTCTCTGGACACTGAACTCCACAAATGTATAGACAAGTAATGCTTCAATTGATAAAGACAGTCTAAAACAAGAATATTTAGACTTTCAATAACCAGATTAAGTCGAGTCTACTTACTATTCAACATATAGTTATTTGAGAATACCAGATGATGTATGTGAAAGGATCGCCTCATCTTCTACGAAAAAGTTGCGAAACTTACAGTTTTCATCTTCCTTGACAGAAATATATATGCGACAATGCTGAGTGCTTAGCAAGGAAACATCAAGAACCATTTTTTCATCTTAAGTATGGCCTAAGGATTAAACTCTGATCTCCAAACCATACTGAATGCTCTAACTATTATTCAAAAAGTTTGTTGCTATAATAAAATACATTATGTTTTAATATAGATATATGTGTATACCAGCATTACACATAATTTTACAATCTTTTTAATCGCAAAACCATTAAAAAGTAGATATTCTCATTGAAAAAATGTAACAGTAATTTTAATGCTATCTTTGGAAGAAGTGATTGAAATCTTGCAGGACTAAAATAAGATTTGGATGCATAACTAAAATAAGATTTGGATGCATAACTAAAATAAGATTTGGATGCATAACTAAAACAAATAGTGCATCTAAGATATGAAAAAAATGCCTTAAATTCATAAATAGTGATTTTATTTTATTTCATCTTTTTTTTTTAAAATAGACACCACTTATCAAGGCTCGGAGACCACTCGAGGATAAGGGTTAATGAGTGTACAGTAACAGGGACAATGTTATAGTAATCGTTAGTAGTGGAAATTTGGTAAATTGGACGACTCATCAAGAACTTGTTCACATTAGACTTGAAGACGATCATATTATAGTTAGCTTGAAAGCAGGGAAATGGAAGAGAATTCCATAGACATGCAGTTCTAAGGAAGAAGCTGTGTTCATTGAATCTACATTTAGGTTTAGGCACAGAGAAAGATTGGGGGGGGATTATTGGTAAACAGGTGTGTTTTGTGAAAGTTTGGCAAGAGGGTGGCATAGATTGGAGCGCAGACAAAGCACATGAAAATTATGATAAAGCAGAGACAGGCGTCTCTTCTGTGGGAAAGAGATTGCAGGGAAGAGAAAAGAGCATTCGACTACTACGCTACGATGTCTATTCTGAACTCTGTCAAGGCAGGATAAGTTGCTTCAGATGTGGAAACAGTACTCCATCTTTGGACGTACTTGGCTCTTATAGCGGTGAAGAATTGCATCAGTAGTGAAATATCAACTGGAGCGGTAGAATGATCTCATCATTTTTCCAGGGATCTTGGCAAGGGATTTGATGTACATGTTCCGTTTCAGATTTGAGTAAAATTCAGACCAAGAAGCTTGTCAAAATATGGAGTCTCCCCAAGACGAGAGCCATTCATTTCAATTATGCCAGATGGGGATCAGAGCATTAATGATATAAAGATAGAAGCTTGGTTTTAGATGCATTAAAATTAACCAGTCATCTCTTTCCCCATTGCACCACGTGATTAAACTCAAAAGAAAGAGAATCAGAGAGAACATGGTCATTTACAGCCTTTGAACTGTTGCCATAGATGATAGTGTCATCAGCATAAATGTCTACGAATGATCTTAGAATGTGATCTGGGAGATATCATTGATGCAGATCAGGAAGAGAGATGAGCCTGGGATGAACCCCCTAAGGGACTCCAGCATTAATACTATGAGCTTCTGATTTCTGCCCATCAACTACTACTCTTATGAACCTATCAGAGGGAAATGATTTAATAACTGAGAAGACATTTCCAGCTATACTATAGCTGGAGATCTTATGGAGTAGACCTTTATGCCACACTCTATCAAACGCCCTGGATATGTCAAGAGAAATTGCCCTAGAAAGAAGGTCTCTGTCGAGAGATTCGCTCATCCTATGAGATTTAACTGTTAGCACATCTGCTGTAGATCTAGCAGAACGGAAATCATATTGCATGTCACTGAGGAGGCTATTTTTGCTGAGGTGGTTGACTACTTCTCTATTTAATACAGATTCCAGAAACTTAGTCATGACGAACAGAAGACTTATTGGTCTGTACTGAGAGGGAAATGACCGATCACCTGAATTCTTAAATACAGGGCATACTGATGAGGTTTTCCAGGGTGTTAGACAGCAATTCTCCTTATGACAATAAGCTTTGTAATTATGGAAACTGCTTCTGGTTGAAGCTTTTTCAGCACTATAATTGGAATGCCGTCAAGGTTTTTAATTAGCTTGGCAACATCACATACATCTATTTGTATGTTGCATAAAGGTGTTTTCAGATACAGGAGGAAATATGGGGAATTGGCAGCCTTAACACATAGGGTAAAATTAGTTGCAAAGTTCTTGGCAAAGAGTTTGGCTTTGTCTGATGCTGACGAGATTACCTCAGGTGGTTCATTGATGATGGTTGGGATAGAACACACGCTTCTGTTCAGAACCCTGCTTGTGGGGGCGATAAAGGGCAAATACAAACACAGTGGCGTGAACAAGTGCAACTCGGAAGCACATATAGGGTAATTTAGGGTCTTTCCTGGGGTTGTGTCTACCACATGGAAAGCCATCTCTAATGTAGGCACATATTCCATGCTCATGGCGATCTTGGGGGTCAGATGTAGATTTTAAGTTACAGTATCCTTTAATTACGAACTCATCTTGGTAAATAGTCGGTCCAATGCCAGTTTCGCTTGGAATAATAGGTCTGGTTTGGTCTACTGTAATTGGGTTTCAACCTCTGGAAGGTTGGAACATAGACCTCTGATGTTGGAGAAGGAGACATGGTAGTGGGGGTCTACGCTGGAAGTTGGAGTTCTGGGTTTAATCATGTATTATTTCTGGAGACTTTTCATGATGGAGTTTTGGGATTTGTGGTACAGGTTGACAGAGGGCAGAGAGGAAAAGCAAGGGAGAAAAGAAATGAAGAAATATTTTTTTGTAGTCCATGATAAGATAAAGCCGTAACAATTACCCACTAATAAATATGGCATCGAGAAGCCCCAACAGAAGCTACTGCATGGTCCAGAATCCATTCACTAAATGGCAACAGAACAGTCCCAATACTTTGCACCTGCTGATAGGAAGGCCTCCTTAGTGGTTAATCCAAGGTCGGGTCCCTATCAGGCAAACAATGTCAGCCCAGTTAAAATGTTTACTCCCAGCAATCTTATTAGTGACATGGCAATAAGGATAGACATAGAAACAGAAAATTTCCGACATCTCAGGCAATTGCTCATGCAAAAATGCTGCCGACCTAGAATACAGCTTTTTCTTCTCCCTTTGTCAGAAAAACACTCATTCTAAATGAAGACTGAGAGACAAATTAGGAGAAGCAAGAGTTATGGGAGCTGCCAATATCGCACCCACAATGCATTGGCTACTCTCCATTGCTAGGGAATAATTTAAGAATCCAAGAAACTCATCCTCACACCTCTAAACCTTATAAATAAATTGTCACTTGATTTTTTTTACCAAGTTATAACTATTAATTCTAGTGTTCTTAGAGTATCAAATTTATATGAAGATTTCGATTACAAGTTTTAGTGAAATAAAGAAAATCATTTTACTTTGTTATAAAGATATTGATTTATTAACTCCATTTAACAAACGATCACCGGATGGGTAGTTGCATTACATATTACTAGGAATTTATCCTGTTCATTTAGTCACATATGACCTATTTTTTTTTATCTTTCTATACCAAAAATAAAATACTCTTTTTCTAATTAATCATGTGATCAGATCAGCAAATCACAGCTTTAGCGTCCACTCTTTACTATCTTATAATGCAACAAGTTAGATCTTTTGGAAATTGAGACCAAGCTTAAGAAATGTATAGACCTGAATAAATGAATCGGGAATTTAAAAACATACAGTTGAGTAGTATTGGTTATATGATATGATGCTAATATGGTTATTCTCTCTCTCCCTCTCTCTTTCTATATATATATATATATATATATATATATATATATATATATATATATATATATAAGACAACAAGAGTATAAATTAAGACACAAAACTATATATTGGTAGATATAGAATGGATCATTTATTGAATAATGGAATACAGGCAAAATTTGGGGGATAGAGGGGACTCTTTATGCCAGGGCATTTCGAAGCCTATTGCTTCTCATCAGAAGAATAGAGAAGGTGCTAGGTAGCATGGGGGGGGGCTGCGGCGTCTAGCGTAAGGTTCATTAAGAATTAAAAAGATTAAGAGGAATTATAGAATGTTGGAGGAAGCTTTATTGAATTCTAAATAAATAAGGAGAAGCTTATTATATATAGTATGATATATAAGAATGTATATAGTCTTTAACATAGTATTGAGATTAAGGGGTATATGTATTTTGGTTAAATAGGAGGTGTATTGTTGCTGTGTGATAATTTATTTTAACGGTTTGTGGGGTGTCTATTTTCTATGGAGTGGGTAATTTGATTAATTTGGGGAGGGTGTATGTAAGGTTGTAAAACTGAAAGGTAATATGCAACAATATATTTATAAGTTTCTACTGTTATGATATAGGGAGTATAATCATAAGGGGGCGGTCGAAGATTAGGGGGGCAATTACTATGAGTGCGTATAACTTGATGGAAAAGGTTAAGTATACATATTGATGTTAAAGTGGGAGAGTAAGGAAACCATAGCTGCTTATGAGAGTGGTAAAATATACCAAATAATAGTAGGGTAATTATAATAGTACGAAAGAAAATAGTAATGACAATTATAATAATTGTAGTAATAATAAAGCTGAAAATAAATTAGATGTAAAATTGAATATTAAGAAAGATAAAATAAAATAAATAAAATAAAAATAAAGGCAAAATTAAAAGTAAACATTAAAATTAAACATTAAATATAATGTTCCCAATAGTTGTGATAAAATTAAATTCAAAATTACTGTTAATAACAGTGAAAATTGAGATAATAGTAGCGTTATAGTAGCAATGACGGGGGTAATGATAATGATATCAATTATAATGATGATTATAATAATAATAATGATGATAAAAACAATAATAATAATAACAATAGTAATAGCGTTAAAAACGGGGCAGTAATAATAATGATAATAATAAAGGCAGTTGTAACAATACTTCTACCACTACCTCCACCATCATCACCACTATTACCAATAATAATAATAATGTAAATACTGTTAATACTAATTATTAGGGGTGCAGAAAGGGATACAGACAAGTGGGGGGGGTTAGAATAGCAGGAAATGGGGTTGAGAAGTGAGGGGTAACTGGACTCGTATAAAATAAAGTAAAATAGAGAATATATATATATATATATATATATATACACACACACACATATATACGCATACACATACATATATCCGTATAAAAAAATAGATGTATAATAAGCCGGGGAAACATAAGAGTTCGGTGAACAAAAGGCCCTTGGGTTTAAATTAAAGGATTGCTTCACTAGGAACGGTAGTTTCAAGCGTCCACCTTAAAACTTTAAATTTCTTGAAATTCGATTATAAAGGCCATCAAATTTATGTTTATATAGACAGGCCAGGCCTAGAAAGTTGAATACATACTTTCTCGTTTATGAACACGAGGTACAGGTCCATCGAATCGCCATAACTACTTTATGTAGTAGTTTTTAATCTAATTTTAATTTTAATTTAAGAGATACAAGAAGTATAGTTTATAGCAGTCCTTTAAATTTCCATATTTCTCCAAATATTTTGTTGGGGTGGTCTTCCGTGGATATTTTAGTCTGGTGAATTCTTATTCCTCCTAATTTGGCTGGCAGAAAACTGTATTTTTTCAACGGATGCTCTTGTGATGGAAATTACCCATAGCTGGACTAGATCAACTGTGTTCAAATCTAGGTTATATTATCAGTAGGAATTAGCATCTAGATGGAGGGGATAGGATAGGGATGGGGATATGTCTGTATGGGTGACGGGGGTGGGTTGGGTTGAATCCGGGGAGCTTTTCTTAGGTTACATTTTCGGTACATTTAAAAGTTTTAATGTAAATACTACTGGCTTAGTGTAAATCTAATACGCTGATTTTTAAATAATTTCTTATTGGGCTATTGGGGGTGGCGGCTTGCCAGTGGGGTTTAGGGGTGCTGGCTAGATAGTTCTAAATTTAGGCTTTAAGTCTTTAGCCGTGTGAGGTGGTTTCTAAGCTATATTTTCAATGGGCCTGGATTTTATATTGTTTAGGTTATATTCTCGTTGCATCGTGCGCTAATTGGTGATTTGGTTGCAATTTAACAGGTGGTATTAAGTGTACATGTTTACGGGGGTAGGGTTTGTTAGACAAAGTTGTTTATGGGTTTATGATTAAGGCAGATATATTGTTAATTAGGCATTGCCAAGATGCAGGCTATTTTAGGTTGGAAATTTATTAAAAATTATGTGATGGTTGTGTGTTCAGAGGGTGTGCTAATATTTTATATTAAAGAGTTGAAGTATTTTCATGACGATTTTTTCAGATCGCGGGAGATTATGGGTGGTTTAAAAAAAAAAAATTTAGTTTCCAGTGTTGTCCAATAGTTCTATACTAAGGGAAACGGTTAGTGATGGATATTGTTGCATTTTATGGATGGCGATGAAGCATAATAAGCTAGTTCCTGTCCAGAGGTGCATTTTCAGTTGGTTTAATTGCATTTACGTATATGAACTTTCTCTTGTATCTGCAACTGCAAATTATCTTTTGTTTTGAATTGAGGATGTTTAATTTTTTAGGCACCGTTATAATCTCGGTCGCCTCTGCATTACATAGGAGGCAGTATTTAGATCCTGGGCTGTATGACTTGGATTTTCTTAGTATTTTCCATTTGAATGTAAAGTTTATTTTGTTTTGTTTTAGGTTTCTAACTAGGTTAGGTAGGGTAGTTTTTGTTTTAGGGTCCTCCTTTGAGAATGATTGTAAATGGTTTGCAATTCTGGCCTTTATCGGGAAGGAGGATAATCCTATGTAGGTATGTATTATAGGGCTTGTGCGTGGTGTATCTAGAGGTTTTTCATTTATCTGGGGGTGGCCTGAGTTTCTATGTTCAGGTTCTGCGGAACTTATACCTATCTGCTCTGTGGTCAGTTGTTCAGATTGTGTACTATTGCTTATTGGGTTATGTGGATTCTCTCCAGTGTAACTGGTACTATAGGTTTGGGCTGTCAGGTTATTATTTGTCGTATTAGGTGGGAATTCTGTTACTGTACATGAATATATGACGTCTGAGTGTACACAGTCATTATCCAGTGGGCAGCTAGTTGGGTCGTTACAATTGCAGTTTGGTTGGGCTAGACTAGGGTTGTCATTAATTATTTTCTGCACTGATTCTATTTTCTTATTATTAGTGTTTATAATAGTTTGTGCTACATTAAGCATAGTTGAGAAGGATAATTTAATAGAGTTTTTATTTTGGATCGTGCTGTATATGTGAGGATACTTGAAAGAATCTTCTACTAATTTAAAGAATTCTTTTGGGATATTAGTTTGGACGTTATTATTATAGGTGGGGGGGGGTTGAACCAAATATTGGACTTTCTTCTGATCCTTTTTTTTGGGGGAAGGGTGTTTGTTCAACTTGTATGAGTTTTTCAATGTTAGGAGTATTTGGCATATGATACTTATAATTCGATCTTGCCTTATTATTTTACCTAGACTTGCGTTTAGTCATGTTGAGGGTCACTATGCCTAAGGGGCTGGATATTTTTTTAGCATTATTCGTATCATACTTAATTTCGTCTTTGTATCCAGAGTTTTCTAGTGCATTGTTATAAAAGGTGGAGCTTTCGTTGAAAATTTTATGGTTTGCAGAGAGATTAGAGATTCTTTTGGACACCGAGGAAGGGCTTGCCTTAATGACGGATCTGGGGTGATTGGAGAATTTGTGGACATAGTGTAGCAACAAATTTGGTTTATGGTAGGGGTAGTATGTTTCTTCCTTTAGGTTTAATGTTACGTCTAACCAGTTTGCTTTTTTCATTCTCTACTGTTATACTAAGGCTGAAACTTTTAAAAAATTCTCTTAGTTTGATTATGGGCCTATTGTACATTCTGGGCCTAGCCCCAGTTACTAATAGAGCATCGTCCCTATACAGGCCTCCTTGTAGGTCGCTATTGCTGAATCTGTGTTTAAGCTATATATATATATATATATATATATATATATATATATATATATATATATATATATATATATATATATATATAGCCTGGGTGTCCGGCATTGCCCGGCTGTGTGGAGGTGTGTGTTGAGTAAAACAAAAACAAAAATGGTAGTAGGCAGGCAAGCTCGATCCCATGAGATAGAGGCAGAAAAGAAAGTGAAAAGAAAACGTGACATCTTACTGCCACGCTATGAAGCCATAGGAAGTGAGAAGCATTCAAATTTATCGATGTCAATCAAAAAGTTGACTTGACTTGAATCATGCAGGCACAGAAATGAAGCTTGGCTGCAGGCCAGTTTCTGCTTCCCTACGATGTTAGGGAAAATCAGCTCCCCCCAAGAAGGGGGAGCTCTCCAAATGAATAGAAATTGTTTGATATGAAGGGTTTTCCCAACATTGATCAAAGCTAATTGCGTTTCTGGAGGTCCCGGTTGAAAAGCCAGGCTGCCTACTTTGTTCTGATTAGTTTCGCTTTATTTATACGAAAAAGATCAACAAATATGCGAAAAGATGGAATAGAGAGAATTTTATAAAAGTCGATCAAAATAAATGTAGAAACGACGTCCGTTCACAAATCGTAGATATTATAATCTAGGGAGTATAAGGAAAGTTCTAAAAAATAGTCGCATGGTCAAGAGCCCCCCCCCCCCTTGAGCCTTTCGCGGACATACAAAAGCACGCGCGACACTTTTGCCTTTAATATATATAGATAACCATATTAGCATCATATCATATAACCAATACTACTCATCTGTATTATATATATATATATATATATATATATATATATATATACATACATATTAATAAATACAAATTTCTATCTTAATTTATGAGGTCTATTCTTGAAATTAACACACATTTCGAATCGAGGGAACCATATTACTTTGCTTCACTTCTCTGCTGTATAAATTTGAACGTTGGATGTTTATGTGACGAGCAAAATACAATGTAAGAAGCATAATGAAGGCAATAAAAGTATACAAAGCCAATTCTTTTTTTTTTATTAAACTTATATTGAAAGTGAAATAGTTTATGCATGAAATATAATTCAAATTGTGCTGGGGTTCCTTTTAGCTTTTCATTTTTTAGATATTTAAATTTATCTTGAAATCTGTAATTTTTAAATTTCATTATATTTTATAGTTGTATTTTAGAGGTGAAAGTATCTAACTGAAAATGAATTGTAAGAATGACCTTGTGATAAGCATCTATTAGAGAACAAGATTATTTGATAACTTATGCAAATTTTGCCTCTCCACTAAAAAAACAAACAACAAATTTTGTGAATATATAGTCAAATGTCTATAATATGTAACACAATCAACATTACCTACCTACCATATAATATGTATCACAACCAACATTAGCTACCTTCAAATTCTTTGATAGATTTAGAGAGGGTGAGGAAGGAATAGTGTTTGTAGCAGTCTGGGGGCCACCTTGCCATTTTCATCACTTAAAATGATTAGAGATAATATTAAGTAAGTTAAGACCTAGAACTTATTTCCATTATAATTAAATAGCTATCTGTTTTGTTTTTGTCACTGTATGTAATTTTTTATGAGAATCGCTTCAGACAAGCCATGAAGTCAATTAGTGTAAGGAGTTAACAGGAATGAAAGATGATTATCGTAAAGACAGAGGATGTTTATTAGCCTTAGTCTTAAAAAGACCAAGCTATATATAGGAGGGAAAAGTCACCAGGGAGAGAGTTCAACAGGGCTGAAATTCTAGTAAAGAATCCAGTGGGATAGAATACCGAATTATAATGAGATATCAAAACAGTGAATTGATGGATCAACGAGTCAAACAAGCTGGAAGAAAGAAAACATCGCATAAATCAGACGATTCTGAAGAACTACTATAATAGTATGTATAGAGAAGACTAGCAACATCACGTCTGTAAAAGAGTGCAGAGAAGAAGAAAGTGTTAAGCCAATTAAATTACAGATATATTTCTGCATCTTATCAAGCACTTTAAAATGGGAAAAAAGATTCACCATTCCAAATATAACAACAGTATTCCATATATGGTCTGGTAGTAAATTTTTAGTGATAGAATAGCTTCAGATGTAAGAAAATGTTTGGAGCGATATAAAGAATCGAGAAGCAGATGAGTGATGGATCTAATGTATGAACTCCAAGAAAATTTGTAAAGAAAAAAACAAAAGTCCTCAAGAGCAGAGTCATCCATCAGAATCTCAAAAGGAAAAAATAAACACCTACAAGGTCGATATTATAGGCTCGGACGGGAGCATGAACCCTAAAGGTAGAATCATAGCTAGTCTTTAAATGTATATAAATGTATATACGTATGTATGTAAATGTATACAGCATAATCGCGTTGACACACCAGTTCTCGTCAGATCTCCGAAGTTAAGCATTGAGCCTGGTAAGTACCAGATGGGTGATCATCTGGGAATTCTAGTCACGGTATGTGCTCTCCGCTTATCTCGGCATTTGTTTCCAGTTGTCCTGTACAGACACTTCACTTGCCACTGGTATTTAAAAATGTCGACTCAGGAAAGGTGTGGGTGGAGATTGTACACCTCCTGCCACAAAAATTTCATGCGCAGGCACCCCTTCGTGGGTATCCATAGTCTGTCAAAGACTGAAAGAGCCCCTAATGTATGTAAATGTATATAATGAGCTCTAATAATAAATATCTATATGAAAAAGGGTGAAAACTTTGATACTTCCTAATAACCATATTTCATTGTATATTTTTATGTTGCTTTGTTAGTATATTTCTTTTTTTATAAATTTTATTTATTATTTATTATTTATTCAAACCTGCTTAATTTACTCTTTTAATTTGAGAGACTTATATACAATATATGTCTTTGAATTATTCAGTTTATTCTTATCGATTCCATATGTTGTGTTTTTTTTTTTGTATTTTAGTTTCTGCAGAATTCAATCTTTCTGTTCTATGGAAAACATGCTCTAATTTATGTGATATTTTAATTCATATAAATCAAACGTAAGGAAATCTGAAATAATTAGAATAAGATTTTTTTTATTTGAATTCTCTAATTGTTTCTGCGGATTATTCGTGTCATCTTTTACGATTTAAGTACCAATCTAGTGATCACAATTAGAGTCTCAACTTCGTAAGAAATCATTTTTTAAAATAATAATAATAATAATAATAGTAATAATAATAATAATAATAATAATAATAATAATAATAATAATAATAAGAAGAAGAAGAAGAAGAAGAAGAAGAAGAAGAAGAAGAAATTAATAAATAAGAATAAGAGGAATGTTATTTACAATATATTTGCTGGCTAAAGAAGAAAATCAAAAATATATAGAATCAACGTTAAAAATAAAGCTAAATTAATAAATCTGTTGGCTCTTCTAGTTCTATAATCATATTTTTGATTACCCACTGGGCTTGCCCAGATTTTCAGATAAGAAACATGTTCTTCTTCTTTCATTTTGTTTTTCAAAATGGTTGCTGATCTAATCAATTAAAAAAGAAACTTTTTAACAAATTAAACATGTAAAATGACATAAAACTTCCATTTATTTTGTCTCTGATATTTTTCATTTATCCCCAAATCTGTTGCTGATTTTATTCTAAGCTCGTTATTCATTGCTTCTTCTTCTTCTTTTAATTTTCTTTTTATACATGCCATCTTTTGAATGTTGAATTATCATACCCCCAAAGGAGACAATTCAAATTTTGAAATGTGCAGAAAGTATCAGAATAATAATCTTTAAAGGATTAAATTTTCAATTAGCATACATCCAACTGTGAGTCAAGGAAATAAACAATTACAAATTTTGTTTTTATTTCTTTCCATTTTCTTTTTTAAAGTTGATGCAATCAAATAGTAAAATATTTTCAGAAGACAAATGGACAGACAGACTTGCGTATGTGGGGGAGAGGGTATAATCTATTTCAAAGTCAAAATAGACTTCTGATTTTATACACATTAGCTTGATGTTTATAGCACAGAAGATAGAGAGAAAGAGAGAGAGAGAGAGAGGGGGGTAAGAAGGAAGGAAAGCAGAGAAGTAGGTTAAAAGTTCTGTTTGATTTTCAATATTTTTTTATAAATATTTATTATAAGTTTTGTATGAAAAGAAAGAATCAGTTAAGAAAATCAACGTTATATAAATCTAGTATAAAAAGATACCTGATAAGATTTTTAAAGTTGGACCTTTTAAGCATTTAAACTGACATATTAAATTATGATTTTGATTAGACAATTTCCATTCATTTGTTTTTTATTGCAGTACCATATTATTGGCACCATAATAACATACTTTGTTACAATTTATTTAACAAAATCATGTAATCCAGCCAGGGCAACTCAATTATGACCTAAAAATGAAAATCGTGGAGGAGAATAACTGATAGAATTGTCCTAACACAATCTGTTTTCTTATACTTCTGTCTATCTAATCTAATAGGCACTTCTCTTGTTTTTGGATGCTTTAATTTTTTAGTTTGATTTTCATCGTTATATATTGAATAATTTTAATAAAACTTATAAAAAAATATGTTCATTATTTCATTCTAAACACATTTTCTTTTTGAGGATTTTAAAATACTGCATCTAAATAATGTTATTTAAAAGATTTTTTTTTGAAAGTTTAAGATTTTTTTATTTTTAAGACATTATATACAATGAGATATTTGCATAGTAGCAGTATGAGGAAGAATGCAGATGACAAGAGAGACACAGAATAAGCGACGCACATATACCAATAGAGAGTAAAAAACTATTCATACTAATACTAAATGTGCTAAAACTGTCTGTTCGTCACGTTATTTGAGGGCGTTTTTTAAAATATTAATTAAAAAATGGGTATAGAGTTAAAAAATGTAGTTTTATGAAAGCCTCTTTGTGTTAATTAGTGGTCGTTCAAATCAATACATTTCAGGTAAAAACATTAGTACGTTCTTACGTGTCATGTCAAAATTAGTATAAATTCCAAAAATAATGGAAAAGAAACAAAAAGAAAAATAATTACAAGAAATACATTGTGTAAATTGATGATCTTTTAAATGCATTCATGTGGAAATATTACGTGTCAAAAGCAAGATAATTTTTTTTACTTACGTAGATACATTTTATTGTGTTTTAAGCTACAATTTTACTTAGATAGATGAAATTTCATGTTTTAACTTATTTTCAATGGTTTTTTTCTTACAAATAAAAGTAGTGTATTGCACATTATTGTTACCAAAGGCCAGGGAAGTTACTCTTAAATAGCAAATAAGTTATTTGTACAGAATTCCATCCATATGAAAAAAAAAACAAACCAAATTTTTCTTTTCGTGACAGAAAAAAAAAAGTTTGTACAATCATAAAATCATTGAATAGTTTTATTTTTAAATAAGAAATAAAGTACTTAAAAATAATTTTAGTAGTGAACTGGATGCTTCCTTAATTTTAATTTGTGCTTTCATGGCGCCCTGGGAGCCTCCTGAAGTTTTTTTTTCTCTGTTTACATTAAAAAAGTACTTTCTTTATGAGGGCGATAAGAAACTTGCTTTTTCTTGTGCTCTGGAAACCTTCTTAATTTTATTTAATGCTTACACTAGCGCTCTGGAAACCTCCTGAGTATTTTTTTTTTTTTACTGATCTTTTAAAAATAATTATCTAGGAGATTTGAAAGAGTAAATAAAGATGCAAAAGAAAAATAGAAGTAAAGAAGAGAAGTAAATTTCATTTTCTTTTTTACATTTTATATTTTATATCAGATCTTAATCATTTTTCTTTTTACAAAAAACTTTAATTTTTATCTGGGTAGAATATTTAAACAAAAATAATTTCAACTTCTTACAAACTTGCCAAAGCATATTCATTTTTTTAATTTAAAATATAATCTTAAAAATTAAGGTATAAGATTTAATTTTAAATTCATCAATTTTCAGATTCTATTTTTATAACCTTTGCAAAGTAAAATATACACATTTAATTTTAATTGTTTTATGTTACTTACTTTTGTTGCACTTAAAAGATTAAATTTATCTATTTTTTTGTAGCAATTAATGAAATAGATGTATAATTTTCAACTAAAATATTTTTAAAAGTGCAACAAAATATATATAACATAACATAAATCCAAGATATTTCTAAGATTATATTTACATTAAATTTTTATATTTTATTTTGTAAAATTTATAAAAGTGCACTTTGAATATTCATGAATTTCAAATAAATATTCTATCTTTATTCTTAAAGTTTATAAAACATTTTGTTTAATCATTTTCATGCTTTGCAAGAATGGCTCTTATAACTTGTTGATAAGAATTTGTTAAATGTTATCTTATTTTATAGACTTTGCAAAATATAAAAACAAATCTATATATATCTATAAAAGTGAAATTGTGTGTGTGTGTGTGTGTGTGTGTCTGTGTGTGTGTATTTCCCTACCAAATTACTCTGTCAATTTTCAGTCTACACACTCGAGATTTGACATAAGGGGTATTGCGATTTTGGAAAATCTTTTTACTTGGTTTTCGGCCAGAAATTTGGTTGTCAAGGGGTCTAAGTTCAACGATTTAACTATTGAAAACTCTACCAAACTCCTCCGTCAATTTCAGGTCTAAACACTTGAAATTTTAGATGTAGGTTACTTGGACATGGATCAAACCTTTTAATTTGATTTAAGCCAAAAACAATCAATGTTAAGGGTTCAAGTTTAAAAAATTGACCTCTGCGTTCTCTGCCAAATTACTCAGACAATTTTTAGTTTAAACATTTTAAATTTTAGATAAAGTATATTCAGACATGCAGCAAGCGTTTTAACAGTATTTGGGCGAAAATTAAGCTGCCAGGAGGTCAAAGTTGAAAGAGTTGACCTTTGCAGACTCTACCAAACTCCTCGGCTAATTTTGGGTCTAAACATTTGAAATTTTAGATGTAGCTTACCTGGACATGAATCAAACTTTCTAAAGCTGAACGTCTGTGTGTGTGTGTGTGTGTGTGTGTGTGTGTGTGTGTGTGTGTGTGTGGTCACGAATAGGCTCCTATATAGTTGACTATTTTAAAAAACTGATTACATATAATGATAGAAGTATCGAGGACCAGGAATGGGTATGTTTGATCTGGCAGAACGGTGGTTCATAAAAATTGTGGGGTCTGCGTTCGCGCCTTGCCCCCAAAGTATGGGAATAAAAACGAAACTGTTTCGGTTTATTTTACTAAAGTAAATAAAGCTTAATTATTTTTTAAAACTGTTTTTGTTTCTTTGTTTTTCAATATTTCGCTGATATTATTTAGTAAGAGTGTTTAGCAGAAAAGCCAACAAACGACTACCCGAAAAAATAAATATACAAGAAATAAATGTTACCATAGTCAATAAAAGTTCAGTTCGTGGTTTTTTTATGTTTTGAAATAGTTTTTAATGCTTTTTACTTGAAATAATTTCAGCGAACCGAAATTAAAACGAAATTTGAGGCGATAACTACTTAAATGAATTTTTATATAAACTACACATGCCATAATCGAATATTCCTCAAGCACAAAATAACGGAAAACATTAAAATATGTTTATAAATATTCCTTACGTTGGCGGAACTCTCTTAAATTGTTAACACAGAATGCTGAGGTGGCCTTCCTTCAAGTTGAAAACGGGGCTCTCCATTTCAAAGTCGCTGCCATTTTGATTTTTTTAAACCGGTTCGTGAATTAAAAAAAATTTTTTTAGAAACTACTTAAAAATACAAACTAATGAACTTTTCTACCATAAAAGTAACTTTTATTGACTATGGTAACATTTATTTCTTGCATATTTATATTATTATAACATTTTCTGTTTGTAAGGAAACATCATTTTGTTGGTCACTCTTGGCTACGAATGGAAACAAAGTTGATATAAAAAATATATTTTCGCGAAAATTATCTTTACTTTCATCATATTTTGCTTAGGGTAAAATTTTTGAGTATCAAAACCTGTCTCTTAACAACTCTCTCCTTTTCATAACCTATTATACTTTCATCAATCACAGTCCATTTTCTGTAGGCTGTTTTTGAACCCAGTAAACGACGGGTACTTCTGCTAGTATATATATATATATATATATATATATATATATATATATATATATATATATATATATATATATATATATGCATATAAAGTAATAAACTGTATATAGGGCCCGAGCAAAGCCGGGCTGAACTGCTTGTCAAAATTAAAAACAAAATGTATTTCAGAGAGTATTGGATAAGAACAGCTAGGTATTTATAGATAAATTAATAAAAAATTATTTATTTAAAAATTTAATGTTTTCCATTATAGTATATAAAGAAATTAGAAAAGAAATTCATGAATACTATAGCGATCAGGTTTGACTGTTTTATAGATATTTTTATTGCCTATAGAATTGGCTATGTTGAATACAAATTCTCTTGAAATTATTGTGGTTACTTGAACAATTAAATGATTGGGACAAGTATAAACGTGCATCGTCCAAATATAGGAAAGTTAAACGTTAAATTAGTGATATAGAATATAGAATGAACTAATTACAATATAAACCATTATATAGCATTACTAACCAAGAAGGTTGATTTGCCATGAAGAAAACAAAATGAAATAAACGGAATTCCCTTCGTATATTAACAACTAGCAGGGAGATGCAACGTTGTCCGAGATTGAATAAGGTCAACAAAGGTTTCACCCTTTCATACTTTTATTGTCATCGAAATCGTTTAAATCGCCAATTTTTAATCAAATCAGTTGATTGCCTGCTTTAGTTAGGATCTTCCCACCCTCACAGTGTACTAAAAGAAACCTTCACATACCTCCTCGCAGTGACTTAACCTGCAATACATTGCACTGTGGAGAATCTACTATTGATTTTATAAAATTATCTATAAATGATGGTTTCATTTAAAATTTAAAATACAAAACTCAAGTATCATGTTTCAATTGTGCTCTAAATAGAAAAATTCAGTACAAACGCACCCTTGTCTTATGAAAGATCCAACTGTTCATTATATGACAGTATTTTTGCATAACCACATGAATTAAAGTTAAACGTATAAAGGTCAAATGTTATGGTTCAATTGTACCCTAAAAAGAAACAATCATATCGAACGCATCCTTGCCTTATAAAATAATCTACTGTTGATTATACACGCCAGACCTTTCTGCATGTGCGGTAATAAAACTTCTCACTCACTAAAACTTTCTCTCTCTTTTTCACTCACACACATGCACACAGACAAAGTTCTTTTTATAAAATAGTAGAAAGATAGGCAGGTAGATAGATAGATAGACAGATACAAGTAAATATAAATATGGATAATATATATGTTCTGAGCAGAAAATTTAATATTTCATAAATACATAAAAAGGGGTGCTATTGTTTTATTTTATTTTAAATGCAGTTTTGTTGCATGTAGACACGAATTTGTTACATATATGCATGAGAATAAATAAAACGACGAAATTGGGAGTCCATATCATCAGATATGCAATGCTTAGTAAAACCTTTTTTTTAAATTCCTTATGTAAATGAAACATCCAATTTACACTATCAAGTGCAATTCTTCATATATATATATATATATATATATATATATATATATATATATATATATATATATATATATACTAACAGGAAGACCCGACGTTCTCGGGATTAAATGAGGATCAATGAATGTTTTACTCTTCCATATTTCATTGTCAACGAAGTTGGTGAAATCGCCAATTTTTCAATCAGTTCAATTAATTACTTGCTCTAGCTGGGAATGCATCGCGGTGCATCAGGAGTAAGCCCCAGATGCTTCCCCGCAGTGACTTAGTCCACAATACATTGTACTTTGCATTGCACTATAGAGAACCTTTTGTCGATTTTATAAAATTATCTATAAATAATGTCTTGAATTATATTTTAAAATACAAAAGTCAAGTGTCATGTTCAGTTGTGCTCTAAACTGCAACATTCCTTTGGAATGTGCCCTTGTTATATCAAAGAAACTACTGTTGATTTTATATGGTGAGCTTTTCTGCTTATTCGATAATAAAACTTCTAAAATGCATTTATGATGTTAGGCTGTATAAGACATTAACTTTAGTCAAAATCGCTTGTTCCTTCTTTCATCAGATATTTTCGATTTTTGATGCTTAACGAATTCAATCCCATACAAAACTTATCTAAGAACACTGCCAGACACTTGAAGTACATTTGTGCAAAATTTTTTAAAAAATCGACCCAGCCGTTTAGTTCATAAGTAATGACCCCACCACACAATGTTCCGTTTATATATATATATATATATATATATATATATATATATATATATATATATATATATATATATATATATATATATATAGCAAATGGGTTTAAAAATATGGATAGATTTTTTATATAGCGACTTATCAGGATATATGAGGTTCAGCAGTTGAGGCTGGGGCATAACCTTATATATATATCTTGTATATATATATATATATATATATATATATATATATATATATATATATATATATATATATAAGAGAGAGAGGTAGAAGTAATACACATTGGTCTTTATTATATGAAGTAGGTGATTACTTTTAAAAAGTGACATGATTATGGCTACAGATGAAAAATGTTTATTAAGATATCTACACCCATTGTCCATTTTTTATCTTAGTAAATATCTTTTAGTCTTGATTATTTGTAAAAAAAAATCTAAAACCTACATGTGCCGAGAATTGCCGTGTGCATAATTTGTTCACAATGTATTTTTATATTTAAAAATACATTGAAATGAATATTTCAAAATTGATGATTGGATTTTTGAAGCAGACTGCCAATGTGAATTAAAAAAAATAAAACAGATCACTCATCACTTTCTGGCTCCAAAATAGTTTTCAGCTGAAATGTTACAATTTCCAGGATATGTTACTTATAGTATTTGTAAGAAGATACATTAACAACATTTAGGTAGGAATCTTATTGAAAACCTTTAATTGTTTCATCGTAAACTGAGATTGGCATTGAAAACTTGTGAAAGGAAACGAATATCACTTGAGAAGCGTTGAATGGAACTGATGAAATCTTAAAGCTCATCTTTCAAAGGAAATAAAATTTTATCTCTCATAACTGAAAGACGTTTAGAGTCTTTCGCATAGCAATGTAGAATCCACACTTTTCAAACTTGAAACCAACCAGTCTCCATTCAGCTAAAAACTTGTTTCTGAAAATTAAGCTGAGTATTTCTATACTTTGAAGATGAGGAGATATACAGGCATTTGACTTGACAATTGTTTCAAACCATCAGCTTCGCTGGGAGAGCAACTGTCAAACCAGCCTGAGTGACATATTCTGGTTTTAATTAGTTATTCTCTGAAACCAGATACAAAAAGAAGCCACGGCAATGTTCGCAGTTGAAATGTTGTGACACAAACGCTAAACATGGTTTCGAACAATTGCTGAGTCATGTTGATAACTCATCTTTCAATCACTAACAGACATCAAATAATTTAGTTTGGCCCCCAAAATACAAATAGTCTATATAATAACATGCTAAAGCACTTCAAGGCACTACTTGTACGTATGTTAGTTATCACCTTTCATGCACATGAAAAAATGAGGTTGTATGATGATTAATCTGATGTCACTAAGGTAAAAAGATTCGTGTTTTACCGATGTTAACATGAATTGTTCCCAAATAAAATTACATCATCCTGTCGATTAAAGCAGTACAATTTTAAATAAATATATTTTCACAAGTGACATTCTTATGATTCGTCTGAAGAACATTAAAGAGACAAGTATGTTTCTGGTAAACAAGCAGATAATATTTATTGCTTTGAAAAGAATTAGATTGCTACAATTTTAAAGTAATACACAAATAAAGAAACATATCTCTTATTTATTTAAAGAATAATTTGATGACAATTATTTCTGATGAAGAAGAAACGGTGCATTTTTTTTAGTAATAATGATTCTGACAGACATTATTTCAAAAGGAATATTATTATTAACAGTAACTTATACCGATTGATGTAGGATGCACCATGGAAATTTCTTATCTTCTAAAGTTGTCTGAATATTATCCAACATAAAACTGAATCCGCAAAGAAAAAATCACAGTATGTTATAAATGATTATGTTATATCGATGCATTTGACATGATGGTTAGAGTGTTCATTAGTTGGCTGGGAAACCGGGTTTAATCCTTGATCAAGCCATACAAAAGACTTCCTAAACACTTAGCATTATAAAGTGAAAGATCAAGGGGAAGTGGAGTAATTCTGGTAAAAAAAATGCCACCATCTCTGGAATCTTTGGGTCGCCCTCGACTATGGTCGACTACTTTACATTTTGACTTTTATGTTAAACTGGAAAATATTAGATGTATTTCCTTAGTCAGTTGCAAACACTATTTTTGTTTCTTTCAATTTTATTATCTTTGTGTTTTTGCTGGGAATGGGGCATTCTACCAAATGTTAGATATTCACATGCTATCTCAGAGACTCGAGCCAAGAGACCTTTTTAATTTTTTAATCGCCCCTTGTAGCACATTTGTTTGTATCTCTTTTGCACTTAGTTCACCCGAAGTATTCGCCGGGTAGTTCTTGAAATTTTTTGCAAGGTCCATTAACTTCTATAATTACTGGAATTATAGAAATCTTGATAGATTCCAGTTTCTTTTCATGTCTTACTAGGATTTTATGTGTTTCTGAAAGTGTAGTTACAAAAAATATTTAACTCCAAACAACCAACTATATGTTCTCCCCTGTAGATTTCAATATAATTTATTCAGACCTCGGATTCCAGATCATTAATTTTGACCTTTATAGTGTATAACTAAAATAATTAATTAATTAATTGATTAATTTATTAATTAATTGATTAATGATTTGATTTTTTCTTTAACTATTTTATTCTATTCAATTCTATTGAAAATGTGTTTTAGTTCACAATTTTTTCTATTTTCAAATTTATGCTAACCTGTAATACATTTTAGTAATGTGTTTGTGTATTTTATCCTCTGATTAAAGGATCTATATTCGAAAATCCATGGGTTAAAGATTGTTCTTTATTAAAATTGCTCTTTTTAATTTGTAATAGATTAATAAATATGGTAATTTATTTAGTTTTTATTTTCAACAATGATTTATCTTTTATCGAGATAATAAAAAGCTCAATATACTAGATACTCGATCTAGTATATTGAGCTTTTTATTATCTCCATAGATTCTAATATAAAGTTAATATTCATCTTTGTAATTTTATTTGTATTTCACTTATATATGTATATATGTGTGTTTTCAACCCTATCAGAGAAGACAATATATATATATATATATATATATATATATATATATATATATATATATATATAAAGTGTACTTTCCTCACATAATTCTGGCACTCAAATAATCTCATACTGCAAATGAAAAACATGCAAGACGAAACTATTTCAAATGTTTAAAAGAAATGAAAAAGCAAATAGAAAGTTGGATGATATCCTCCATCTTAAATGAATTCGGAATGAAATCTTTTACTCTACATAAAAAGTCAATGTTTGAAATATTTTTCTTAAGATCATTAGAAATAAGAACTTATATTTGGAAATTCAAATTATTGACACTATTCTATGACTTTGAATGGATATTAATGCAACAATTGTGAAGCAATGTTTAGCCATCATTTGTGGAAGAACGTATACAAACAGACACGCACACTCCACACACACATATATATATATATGTGTGAGTGTACACATTCAACCTTATATATATATATATATATATATATATATATATATATATATATATATATAAAGTATACATATATATATGTATGTGTGTGTTTGTGTGTGTGTGTGTTGAGAGAGAGAGAGAGAGAGAGTTTGAATACCTACTAGCCTCTGTCCTCAGGTGTCTAAGACCTATCTGTATCAGGATTTGTCAGGATAACCTGACATTAGGGTACTTTTACCTATAAGTAAACCCTGACTAAATATTAAAATTTACATAGGATTTGCGGCCCTAAATAATATCTCTTCAGTATGGTTAATCCATATCAGCCTTTACAAGAAATGGTTTACCTTCTCCAAGTGATATTGCAACAGCAAGTAACAGCACTTAGCTGGATACTCCACCAGACTAGATGAATTTTTGTCCTGGAATTAAGTAGAATGTATTCCAAAATAAGTCCACCGTGACGATGTATATAATCTGATTGGAAAGTTTTCATCTATCTAAAGAACTATTTTACATTTTGGATCAACTCCAGAGGAGTTTCATTCAAGCTGAAATATTATGCACGGTTTGTTTTTATATTAGTTTTTTACATATCCAATATTTTTTTCATTTTTTTTATTTGGCAATTTATGACTACAATAAATTGCGGTTTCACTTAATGCCTTAACTAGCAAATGTTAGCATTGCTACAAATATAATTTGCTGATTTCTTTATGTCCTCTGATGAGAAGAATAATAAGAATAGTATTCTTTGAAACTCTGCGGAATAAGGACTTTTTAAATTGTTTTTTGGAGTATTCAGTCGAACAATAAATTTTGATTGTAAATTTCAACTTACAGTTTTAATTTCTTTCTCTTATAATAAGCTCTACTCTCTATTGCATATTGAGCTTTTTTAATTCGGTTGGGATTAAATTTTCTCTATATAAATACTGTTATTTATATTAGTTTGAAGTTTACCATTGCGTATATCAGGTAAACACTACATCCCTTTGTTTTCATTAATATATATATATATATATATATATATATATATATATATATATATATATATATATATATATACATCGGGTAAAATTTCAGTGTATATATATATAAATTTCAGTATATATATATATATATATATATATATATATATATATATATATATATATACACTGAAATTTTACCCAAAAGACATATGAGGATTATAATGTACCTTCTCTTGGTTCATCCTTTCTGACTCTAGTGTCAAGTTATGAAAGGTTTTTCGTGATTTATTCAAAGGAGTTGCTTTGATTTGATCTCATAAAGACCTTCTTAACAATTTCATCATTGAATAACAAATGCTGATTTTATAAAACGGGGCAAAACTATTTATAAGAGTAGATAATTTGTGGATAGACATTGGGCAGATAATGCATAAATGTATGAGCGCAAACGCCATAAAGGAAGAGCCTATACACAGCAATCATCCTTTGTGTTTTTCTTTTTGTTTGTTTTATATTCGGTACGTAAGTCTATTCTCCAAGCTGGAATCAATTTCTCTACCCAGCTTGTCACGGGTCATAGTTAGGGTCCTCTAATTCTTTTCTGAAACAGTCAACTCGTTTTTAATAACAAAATGAACGCAGACAGAGTCAGGATGATTCTAAATTAGAAATAACCAATATTGTTGTCCATTCACATCACGGCTGCTAACCAGGTTCCTCAGTAGATGTGGGCATTGTTAGTAGAGAAAGGCTTCACCCTTTTACAATGATATGTTACATATGTTAGTGGTCAGACCTTATGTAATCCATCACAAATGCCTACAGGAAGAGTGGGCCCATGCACATCACGCTTACCATGCTATTGAACCACCATTATTGATTGCATTCCTAATAATTCCTTGCCGTGAGGCCAACTTTATAAAAGATTACTTCACCAAGGCGCGTTCAGCAATTTTCTTTATGACATTCAGGCAAATATGGTGTCTATTCAAAGTGGCGATTGAGAAGGAAATATTTCATTGCAAAGGAAATTGTTGATGTATTCTTACGCGACTGATCCCACCCACTTTTTCACCATTTTTCTTTCTCGTTACATGTCAGTAATATTGCATGATAGGTACGTACCTAAGAGAACGTGAAATATTCAAATTCGCTTTCATAAAATATTGTAGCTAAATGTTGATCACGTGGGCACAAACAAAAATAGGTATTTCCTTATTAATCTCTATTTAGGTAAAGTCAGGCATGTGTTATATATATATATATATATATATATATATATATATATATATATATATATATATGCACTGGATTCACTCTTAAACTAATTAGCCGATCATTTTGAATTTTGGTTGGTTGGTTGTTTTTGTTTTACGGCATATCAACCTTTTTCAGGTTATTTAATGCCGAATCTAGTTATTTTGAGAAACGATTTTGGTCAGAGTGGACCTGAGAGCAATGGCAATTAAAGGGTGGCTCCACGCTCCCCAAAGCCCGCAAACTGGGGCCTCACCATCAGATATAGTTTAAGGTCATATCGAGGACCGGGAAGTAGGGAAGGAAAAAGAAAGGAGGGGAGAAGGGAGAGGGGCTGTTGATTTTGTTTTTATTTTTGTAGAACATAATTAAGTTTTACAAAAGAGAATAGAAAACAAAAACAGAAATCGATGTAGGTGCATTTCGTCTCAGAAAGCCAATAGGCAGCCTGATCTGGTAGCACCAGTTTGAATTTTGGAACACTACTGCTAGGTGTAAACGGTCATCATACATGATATATTTAGTTTAATTTATTTTTATCTGAAATTTATGAAAATTTAAGTACCTTCAATTTTAGTGAAATTTTAACATTAGATATTAGAAATAAATAAATAAATATTCCTAAGATTTCAGTTTCTTTTTAGTATTTTAAAGGGCATTTAGGGGGAATAATATGAGAACAGCCTACTGTTTGAAAAATAAAATATTTCAGATTTGCATATATGTTGAGCCATAATCGTGAAACACCGAGTAAGCAAGATTGCCAGGATTTCAATTTCTTTTGAAGACCATTTATGCTAAAATCTAGAATGTTCTAGCATAATAATAATGTAATCAAAATCATAATCATGTGTATCAAAATTACCTTAAGTATTCTAGGCATAAGGCTTGGTATCATTATATTTTGATTTTAATTTTCATAAGGGATTCTGATTTTAATCTTAAAGTGAAATTTGAGGAATTAATTTTACCCATATTATTCTAGTTGTTAATAAAAAACGTTGATTCTCATATAATTGGTCCATTTTAACTAAGAAAAAAAAGGAGACCGTTTTCATGTAAACAGAGAAGCTACATTAAATTGAGTTATAAGAATAATGTGGCATTCTTACTTATGGATTAATAAAGAAAAAATAAGTAAAAAAAAAACAAACTAAAATAAACTGAGAAACTACTCAATAGATTTCAACTAAACTTGGCACATAGTTAGCCTGCGATCCAAGAACGTTGAAATAAGGCATAAGAAGCCATTTTTTATAAAATATATTTGATAAAATATTAAGTGTAGACTGATCATAAAAATAAAAGACAAGTTCAGATCAGAATCAACCTAGCTTTTATAATAATCGTGTGAGGTCTTTGTTTGCACTGAATAGTTCAGACATTATGTAATCCATCACAAATGCCTAGAGAAAGGGTGGGCCACTGAATGTCACGCTCACCATGCTATTGAACGGCCATTATTGATTGTATTCCTAATAATTCCCAATAATAGATCAGCAAATACAATATTTAAAAGGTACACACACATGTATATGAATATGTACACACAAATGCATATACATATGTACACATGGGCATATGCATATGTACACATAATGCATATGTACACATGCATGTATATGTATATGTATACATACATATATGAAATTCAAATAAGCAAACATCTACCTTACGATCCTCGTTTGTTGAAACCTGTAGCAAACTTCTGCTCATTTATTTTAATTTATATTGACTCTGCATATTATTTCATACTTATTCATATGTATTTAACATTTGTTTTATTTATTTTAGATATTTATTTTTTCTGCAGCTCTCTAATTGATTATCATTTCAACAAGTTTTCTAACACACAAGCACGGCATATATATATATATATATATATATATATATATATATATATATATATATATATATATATATATATATTTAAAGTGATGGTTGTGTAGTTCCAACGAGAGAAAAAATGTATATTTAAAAGAGTGTAGCCATCAACAATTGTGGGTTTTTTAGCCTTTTATCATATTTTTATTTTAAAATATTTTTATAACGCGTTTCAAGCTTTGGTTCGCTTTCTTCAGATATTTTCGTGAAAAGGTTTTTTTTTTAAATGGGAGTTTGAAATGTTATTTTTACATCTGCTGATAGTAAATGTGTTTTTCAGAGTGATGTGGTCTCAGACATTCTGTCTCCAATAGTAAGTGTTGGTAGTGTTCGGTCAGAGTTAAGTTCAAAGAGGGAGCTTTTGGTCCATTTGGTGAAGGTTTTTATGTTTTTTTTATGACTTTCTCTCCCCATGTATAGTACACATTCACACACAATCACACACACATACATATACATACATGTACATATACACACGCACACGCATACGTACCCAGGCATGTACACATATACACACGCACATACATAGAAATATATGTAGGAGCATACATATATAGATACCCACCTACACACTCACATACGTACTCCCACACATCCACCCACTAATATATCACATACAAATTGGTTATTTTATTTATTTATTTTTTTATTATTATTTTATTTTATTTATTTATTTATTTATTTTATATTTTATTTTTATTTTTTAATAAGTTTTCTTTCTAAGAAAGTCATAAAAAACATAAAAACCTTCACCAAATGGACCAAAAGCCCCCTTTTTGAAATTAACTCCAACCGGACACTACCAACACTTACTATTGGAGACAGAATGTCTGAGACCACATCACTCTGAAAAACACATTTAGTATCAGCAGATGTAAAAATAACATTTCAAACACCCATTTATAAAAAAAAACCTTTTCACTAAAATATCTGAAGAAAGCGAACCAAAGCTTGAAACGCATTATAAAAATATTTTAAAATAAAAATATGATAAAAGGCTAAAAAACCCACAATTGTTGATGGCTACACTCTTTTAAATATATATATATATATATATATATATATATATATATATATATATATATATATATATATATATATATATATATATAAAAGCAATGATAAGAGATGGGAGTAAGGGTGGGGGAGTGGGCGGGGATGGGGAAAGAATGGGAAGGAGAAAGACATGCCTTAGAATTACCACCAATAAATCATTTTTTCTTTCTACCTTTTTCCCTTCTTCCTTTCTTTTTCTTTTTTTCTCCCTTGAGTCTTTTCCTTTTTCTTTCATATCTTTTAATCTCCTCACTGATGTGTGCTGTAATGATAGTGGTGGGGAGGGCATATACAAGAGGGCAACATAAGTTGTAATTTTCTGACCACATAAAAAATTATAGTAAAATTAAAAGCATTTTTATAACCCCTATTAAATCTGAAACTCCTTTTAGCATAGATATATCAAATCCACATTTCCCTGCTGTTTAAACCTATATGCACTAGTATGTTTAAGATTTAGGGCAGTCATCACTAACACACACTAATGCCTCTCTTTCTAGTCTCCAATTACCTCTACCTCAATCCTTAACTCCACTCACCCCTTCCCATTCATTTATTTATCTACAACCAAGTCTTATTTTTCACAACATTTGATGGAGCCTCCTGATAATAAGTTCCTGTTACTAGGAACATCTGATATTTTCACTGCAAACCTTACTTTTGTATAGGCCTGCACCCCTAGAGGAGGTCTCTAATTACTCATAACTGGCTGACCAAAACATACTCATGACTGTGTAGTAACAGATTACTACTTATTTAAAAGCAAATAAAGAATATATATATATATATATATATATATATATATATATATATATATATATATATATATATATATATATATATATAATCTGTTTATTATACAAACATTATTGGTTACATATGGTGTAGAGGTGGAGGTTGAAAAAAGAAGAGGGAAGTACGATTCCTGTAGCAAGATGTGGCAGCAGGGATGGGTACTGGAATTATTGTAACTTGGCGGTTGTTTATTGGCCTAAGTTTTAACTTTGATCTAAAGTAATATTATACCTTCATTGTTGTTACTTCTTTATCTAGTCATCAATTAATAAGTATTTTCCCAACATTTAATAGCTTTATCTTATTTTAGAGTTTCTTAAGACACATAGGCAAAACGTCTAATGTAAAAAGTTAAATACATAAGAATGTACTTGAATTGTATCCATAGTTATTAGACAACAATTACAAAAAATGTCCTGAATTTCAGGATCTTCATAAAACTCCTTAAATGATTGACATTCCCTAAAGTTAGAATCATGTTTTCAAAACCAAGCTGATCCTGTGTCTAACCGCCTGCAGAGGAAGTAAATAAATATAGAAAAAACGTTAGCCTTTCTGTTCCCCATTGAACTTAAATTAAATTGTTTGAATTAGGACAAAAGCGACTGGTAATAACACCCACCTCGAAGAAGAAGCTAACATCTGGCAGGATGGATTTCCGAGAACGAGTAAATTCGTACTTAATTCAGATAAGAGTCAAAGCCCTAAAAAGATTTACTTAGTTTTGTATGAAAAGAAGAACTCCCCAAATTTATTTAAGTTCTACCCACAGCAACAAGATGTGAAACAAGATCAGTTTAGTATGGAAAAAATGTGGAAGATTACAAAAATATCTAATAATACGTAAAAGGTTACTGCAAATAAAAATTTTTTGTTTTTTTTCCTGAATTTTTGAGATGTAGATTGGCTTTTGGTATTATTTGCGTTCTTTGGGCTACTGTTCTCATTTTGAGTATTATGGTATACAACGTTTTAGTCGATATAACCTACAACCTTCTTCAAGTATATCTTATCAAACTCTGGAATCTTTCTCAAGAATCTGCATGGAATTTGCAGCCGTGGCATGGTGAATAAAGTACTTGGTAAAATTCAGTTGTAAGTTACACTCTTCAGGAGAGTGACAATCAATCCTTAGTGCAGACGGCACTCAAAATACAATTGCGAATTACTTAGGACCTATCCAGACATAGCTGAAAGAATGAGCGAATGCTGCACTCGTGGATTTAATAATGATTTCCATTTGAAATTCTGTACAGATTCACGAGTTAAACAGACATTCTCGAGTTCTACAAGATTAACCTAAACAAGGTCAGAGGTTACATTGACCGAAACGTTGTGAAAACAACAGATAACAGTAATCCAAATAACATAAAGAATTTTTTTGAATAGCCATACAATTTCTTCAAATCTTATACATGTCCCACAAACTAACAATAAACGTTCATTTGGAATAACTATTTACTGTTGCAACCCGTATTAACATACATTAAATGTATACAATAGATAGGTTGAAACTAGATAATTGACAAAAGTAAGGGATGTCCAAACAGGCATAAATAAATAAATGAACTTGAAACTCCTAAAAGTAATTGGTTAAATATATCTTCTAGCATTACTTTGGGCCAATTTTTTTTATTCCGAATCATGAGAAAATATTTCTCGCCAACATCATGTATTAAACAGTTCGTTGATAAACCAGAAGTTATTCAGGGAAAAGTGACATCTCTCAGGGTCATGAAAGTAGTAAGCTAAGTTTCTATTTTTTCCTCTCGCCCCTTGTAGCTGTAATAATGGACGAAATCAAAGAAAAACACAAATTTGCCAAATTGTGTCCTTCTCAATGTTGTTTTTTCTTTTAAATGTTATGTAAGATTCCTATTACCCACTCCTCAGATGGACGAACTAAGACAGAACTGAAAACATATACCCCTGAACATAGTAACAGAACACATTGACAAAAGACGATATTTCCCTCCTCTTGACCATGGATTTATGTCTATGACTTCATGTCATTAAACAAGCTTTAACTCTAACTATCGAATTTTAAGGGAATTTTCTATTTCTTTGCTTAATTTAACCTTATATGGAACATACCGTTTTTGTTTTACACACTGTACAATATACACGCATCTTACAGTGTTTCATAATCGGAGCTTCTTTATTTAAAAAGCTCACTAAGCAAACCTAAAACAGTGAAACAAAGCTATAGAAATAATATTGTTATAAAACCAAATTAATTGAAATACATACGGAAAATATCAGATCCTTTCATTGTTCTCCGTTGAAGAGAAACAACTAAAATTTGATTTGTGGCTGAAGAGATAAAATTCATGAGATGAAACAATGAATCAAATAGATATCACTTTCTGAAACAACAGATAAACATTCATGGTGCTTATTTTATGTATTTGTTCGTTTTGCAAAATAACACAATTTTGGTTTTTGATCAATTTTGTAGTGACACTCAAGCTTCAATTTCTGTTTTGGTATAAAAATGATATTACGATGTACTTTTTACAGACTTGAATGGTCAGCCATTAATTTATTCATTGAACAACAGGTATTGTTCATCTATCATCTGCTAAACAGTTTTTCACAAAAAGATAATATATGTAACGTTGATAATAAATAGAAAATATATATTTAAAACTAAAATACATGAACAGGGAAAATGTCTTTACTTGATAATTATCAGCAAATAAAAAGAATTATGGGAGCGTATTGCAGACACAAAAATGTTTATTTCAATTTATATATATATATATATATATATATATATATATATATATATATATATATATAATTTTTTTTATAAATGTAGTCATATCTTGCTACGATGTGCAGACCGTTCTGATCATTATAGATCTCATCAAACAAGAAAAATTTTGAAAATTAAAATGTTGAAAAATATTGTGTTAATGACCGTAAGACTTTAAAACTATGCTATACGTTACACATGGTAAAATATTTTCTCCTTTAAAATTATAAAATGTACTTCAACATTTTTCAATTTTCAAAACTTTTTTGCCTAATGAGATCAATAATGATCGAAACGGTCTGCACATTGTAGTAAAATATGACTATATTTATATGATAAAAATTTTTTTTTAATTATAAATTTGTTCTCTTTGATTGAGCACTATCAATGACACTTGTAATTCAATCATTCTAATCTTTTGAATATTTTCAATGTGGAATATATATATATATATATATATATATATATATATATAGGCATCGTATAAATATATACAAATATGAAACGCTAGTATACACTAGTGTTTCATATTTGTACTTATACTATAAAATAATATATTACACACACACACACACACACACACACACACACACACACACACATATATATATATATATATATATATATATATATATATATATATATATATGAATAAATAGGTTTTTACCTTCAATGTGGCAATCTTCAACCAATCTGGAACGTAATACTATCATCCTTTTCTATATAAGAATTACCATTCTATTTGAATGCCAACAATCTATATCCTTGTTTTTTCAGCC
>NC_136490.1:71716057-71788557 GCF_053919585.1 Euprymna scolopes | reverse complement strand
AAAGTATTTTTTGCGACGGTTTACAGTTTCATTTTTAGCACACCAAAATCTACAAAAAAATGGCTTGTTATATACGAACATGAGACGGGCCTTCGGGGGAGAAAAGTTTGTAAACAGATATTGAAATATTGTAAATTGGAAGTCATCAACTCATGGTGCATGCGAAAAAATAGTTCCGCATTTACTGAAAATATTTATTTTTTTATTTAATAATAATTTCTGTGTTACTATTTAAACGATTAAAAAAAAAGTGTATTATAGTCAGAATCGTTATGTTTCGTCATTTAGTATATTCGCTAATTGGCTCGGATAAAATCGGAAATTTTCTCCGACAAATAAAAGGTAATATTTATTTTTAATATTTAAAAACACAGTTAGATTATAAAGATTCACTGCTATAAAATTTCACAGAAAACGGGATTGTAAATTTCTAGTTTATCGATTTTGAATGAACCAGACGTTCCATTTTTATGTATATAGATTGCGAGGTGCGCCTCCCAATCTTTGAGGCATTGTTAATCCACATAAATAAACCAACGATTAACCAGACTCAAAATGAAACGGAGGACACACTCAAGTGCTTTTGAGTAATTTAGTGATTTTAAGCGATTTTAATCGTCTTTTAATCGTCTTTTCATTTCATCTCGCTATTTTCATTTTTCAATTTCATTTTTTATTTTTTATTTTTTACTAATCGCCTGAGGATGACCAATGGAAGTCGAAAACGTTCGCGATTATGGGAAATTTCTTTTTTCACCCCACCAAAAAACCTTCGGAAAATGGTCCGACAAAGAGAAAAGGAGGATTACAAGAAAACAAGCAAGAGTTTTCTGTGCTATTTAATGAAACCTGTATATATATATATATATATATATATATATATATATATATATATATATATGTATGTGTGTATATATATATATATATGTGTGTGTGTATATATGTATATATATATATATATATATATATATATATATATATATATTATATTCGTAAATAAACAAATGGAGCACTTTAAAAGGCGGCCAGCAAATATTTTTATAAATAGTATTTGATGATATTTTTTATGGACACCAATCCCTTGAGTCAGTGAGTAGAACTGCTGACTATCAACAAGATGGTTGTAGGCTCACTTCCTGGTTCAGGATGTGTGCTAGTCTATCAACACTTAGGCGTTGTAATACAATGAAACAGTTTGATGTGAATAACTATATATATATATATATATATATATATATATATATATATATATATATATATATATATATATATATATATATATATAACTCTGGTGACGTTTTATTCATAGGAGTTTATCCAGTGAATTCTTACTGGGTTCATTATATATTATTCAATCTGCCCGATAACAAGTAATAATTTATGAATAGGAATACGAAAATTCGATGTAAATTTAAGTAAAGTTTATTTAATTTTATAAAATTAAATAAGCTTTACTTAAATTTACTCATTATAATATTAAATGTCTCTCATCATGTTTGTTTCCCAAATACTTTTTTGGCTTATAATCACATAAAATACATGCTAAAATATTAATTTTCGTGATATATATTTATGTAATAAATCAAGAAACATCCTCCTATTTTACTTCATCAAATATCAAGTAATCGATGAAGCTTCCAAACTCTTAGTACTTTCGATAAATTACACTTTCTATTCATCTTAATCCCCTATTTACCTTTCCTACTCCCTCTTAATGTGGACACTTCCCTTTAATGTACCCAAATATTTGTTTTCAGATATTTATTTTTACAAAATTCAAGTATATGTGCATTTCTTTTTAATGTTTTCTTTTCGGTGAGTAGAAAACATGCATCTATTTTAATAAATTTCTTAGTCGGATAAGTATCTTCAGGTAAAAAATGATACAAAATAAAATATTTTTGTTCTAATAATGAAAACCAGAAAGAATTTGCTAGTCTGAATCAAATATAGATGAATGATTTACTACTATTTCGGGTTGACTTTGAAAATTTAACAAGATTACTTTTTATGTTAGATATAAAGTATTTATAACTATAAAATGCAGTGTTTTTGGGTGTACCAGGATTTCTTCGATCTCACCATGATCCGAAGCAGAAACAAACTTATAACGTGCAATCAAGATTCGGCACTGTTCAATAGTTGAAGAAAAAGGAGAAAACACACAAAACACTCAAGAGAAACGGTGTTCCCCACAATAGGTATTCATCATCATAAATAGTTGTTTTTACTAGTGTTTGTTTAAGGAGGGATTTAAATGAATGTTTTTCATTTATTTTATTTTATTTAAAATCACACACACACACACACACACACACACACACACACACACACACACACACATATATGTGTGTATGTGTATATGTATGCGTGTGTGTATACATATGCATATCTATTTATGAATACTTTGTAATAGTTGGAATATTTGTTTTTCAGTTTCAGTAAAATCATTTTTCTGCATATTATTTCAATTTAGCAATTTGTATATTGGTCATTTTCTCATTAATAGTTTGCATATTCGTCATTTCTTATTTTTCCTTTCATTTTGAAACACTCTTTTAATTCCAAACTACTTTGTCCAAAAGTCACATTGAACAGGAACAAAAATACAAGTCAACATTCTTCTGATGAAATCAAATATAAAATCCCTGCAATGGTGTGGTTGCTTTTGCTTGACAATAAGCATCTCTCTTTTATAGCTTTCTAAGAACTTTGGATGCAGTTCATTTTTCTCTCTTTTTCTCTTTCTCTTTTCACCATCTTTGAAATAAAAGGATGTTGGAGGAAACACTTCATCCAACGTATCAGCAAAAATGTCAGTTAATTTGTCCACTCTGGTGCCAGAGTGCTTCAAAGAGCTGTATGGCCATCTTATTGGTTCAGACACTACCAAAATCAAAGATCGTGTGATTTTAAAGAACCCTTGACCTGCTCAATCAGCACAATGCCTTTGTTTGCAATAAACGACAGGTACCCACTCCATTTTCTGGATTTTTAGGGAGTCCAATCTCTGAGTCATCCTTTTATAATGAACACAGGATGAAGTGCAGGTTCGTGCATTACACTGAGAGAAAAACTCTAATAAGTAACAAACTAGAATTGAAGGGGTTCTAATCGTATATGTTAGTTTCCTAACTAATTACTTTTTATTTATAAACGTTGGTAATTATAAAAAAGAAAACGTTTAATTTTTCACATGTTCCCACTGTCTAAGATAGTTTATATTTTATTTAAGAAAATAATATTTATATTACTGTTAATCAAGCATTATTTTTAAAGAAATGTCTAGATCATCAATTTTTGTCTTTTTAAGCCGACTTGTCCATTTTTTATGGCAGATTCATTTGCTATAATCGTTAATAAAAGGCGCAATCTTTTATGTTATCCGAATATATTCAATACAAGTAAACCGCAACGTTATTTATTTTATCGTCGTTTAATGATATGATCCACATGTGCACCTGTACGCTGCAAGCACACTTAGATATTCTGTATAATTTGGATTATGCAGATTATTTTTCTCATCTTGCTTGTTTATCTCACAATATTTGGGCCAATATAATCTCCGACCTTTTTCAGGTGCATCTTATGGAAGCTAAGAATCATTATGCTGAACTCGTGAATCTGTACAGTATTTCAAACAGAACCTTTATTCTATGCAATAGTATAGAAATAGTTTATTCTCGTTCAGTCAGCGATGACCAAATAAAGATGTAAAGTAATTTGTAATCGCATTTTCAGTACCGCCCACATCCAGGATCCGATCTTCAACTTTCAGAAGATTGTCACTTCGAATTATTTAAGTACTTAAGACTTCTACCTAGTCATGGCTGACGGAATGAGAGAAAGCAACTCTTGTGGATTTAATAAAAGGTTCCATTCAAAACTGCATACAGATTCCCGAGTTTGACATAAAATTCACGAGTTTGAAAAGATGCACATAAAGAAATTTGGAGATTACATCGGCCGGGTCGTTGTGAAAATAACGTCCAAGACTCACCTTGAATGTCATTTTCATAATGTTTCATAATGTTTAAAAATAGCTTGAATAACCCAAATAATCCAAATTATCAATTCCCATCTTAAAACTTCTAAAACATAACTGAATAAGATAGGAAAAATTTTCAATAACTCTAGCACATTTCTCTCTTATCCGATGCTCAACATACCTTTTGCTCAAGATTTCTTAATAATGACCATTAGGTAGTGTTCAGTGTTGATCATGACTAATTGTCAATTCTCTTTAAAATCAGTAAAGACCGACGTTTCCATGTTTTGATATTGCAACACATCATTGAACTTGATGAAGTGTAGGGGCCTTTGCAGATACACTCTTTGTTGCATGGCAACTTCGTACACTTCAAATAACTTGTCAGAATGGCTACAGGAAACTGTTATTCTGAATGGGGTTCATACATTTGGAGTTATTGAATCGTGATAAAACAAAGATTGTTGGACATTCATAATTGCAGTTAGGTGGACAAGTTACACATAAACAAAAATTTGTTTGTAAGAAATTTGATTAGAATTACAGAGAGGATTGTACTTAAAGTATATAGTTTACAATACCGATTAAAAACCAAAATTTTATGTGAAAAATGTGAAAATGTTACTGAAAGTGAATTGAGATTATTTTGTTATGTTATTTTTTGATTAAAAACTATAAAAACTATAGAGTTCATATTCTCACTTGAATGATAATGTTCCAACAACATTGCATGAGAAAAATATTAATGCAATGTTTTATAAAAACGTAGATGCCACACACTACTAAATTGCTATTGTATGCTATGAGTTATGTTATCATTTTGTTATTATGTGAAAAATATATGAAAATATTAATTTCCTTTCAGTTAAAGTACGTATGAAAAATCAACCAACACAATCATCAAGGGCTATATTTAAATACAAGAAAAACGACCTTATGAATGAACAGTATATCTTAAGGAGTCTGGAGAGCACATCGACTGAAACATAGTTGAAATATAAATGCAAAAGTAAATGATATTTTCTCATCTCAAAGATGCGGGTAAGAAATAAATAAATAAATAAATATATTTTTAATTATAAAACTAATTAAGAATATGTGTTAATAGCTTCAGCCAAAACTCAACAATTGTAATTAGAATTTCAATCGTGGTATTTTGAAGTTCAAATATGAAATTAAATCTTTATAAATAATTAACATATATTTATAAATAATTAACATATCTTTATAAATAATTAACATATATTTATAAATAATTAACATGTATTTATAAATAATTAACATATATTTATAAATAATTAACAAATCTTTATAAATAATTAACATATATTTATAAATAATTAACATATATTTATAAATAATTAACAAATCTTTATAAATAATTAATATATATTTATAAATAATTAACATATATTTATAAATAATTAACATATATGCTTCCTGTGCATCAATTTGTTATTGCTTATTCATATATTAATATGTCATTAGTTTTTAATTAAAATTTATTTATTATAAGTCTGTCTTAATTTGATTTATAAATGTAAATGTCATGCTTCTGTGAAATATTGTAAAGACAAAATCTTATAAGCTGCATTTATTAATTTATGCATCCATGAGCATCTTGGTAAATAGAAGAACAAAATTTGTACAATTACATTCAGATAACAAAAACTTTCATTATAATTTTTTTATTTGTATTTTCATTTCTTTAATAAATGGCTTAACTTCTGATAAGGACACTTGATAACCGTTTTGATAATTTTGTAACCAAATCTTTTCAGGTAATAAGAAAAATACCTGTCCCAGTATGGATAAAACATATTCCTCAAATAGAACATTTAATGCCGCAAAGACAATACTCCTCTCCAAAACAGCAAGAAACTTTTCCAGCTACTGATTGTCTTGTCCGATAGTTCAACATTCAAACCTCTTGAACTGACAGGCAAAGTAAGTTGGAGCAAGTAGATAGAAAATGCTGTCAAGTTTGCTGCAAAGACTTTTTCTACTGGGATTGAAAACTTCTCACACCTGACAGCATCCTCTATCTTTATCAAGCTACTATTCATTGATGCAAAATCTTCTCACACCTGCCAGTATCCTCTATCTTTATCAAGCTACTATTCATTAGTGCAAAAAGTTCTGTTGCCACATTTGGGCAGATTCATAAAATTACTAGCCTCTTCCGCTTGAATACGATGCAGAAAACATTTCAAACCTAATAAATCTCACACCGTCTGTCAAACTGCATCCCTTGTCACATCTCCACAGTATTGCATTGCTGTGTTTGTTTTATTAGTACTTCTACTGAATGTTGTCCAAGGAATTTAATGAACTTGCATCTGTAACCCTCAGCTAAATTCCACCTCTTCATTGTAGCGGTTTCTTGATGCAAAAAGATTTTCTACTTTAATAACTCCTTTCATTAGACCACTTGTGTTTAGAATTATCTCCTACTCCCTGTTTCCCCGATTTTATCAACATGCAGAAATTTAAATGTAATGTGAACAGACATCTTGTTGGTTACTCTGCTATAAATTTGATTCCTATCACAGTAGCTCCTTATGCTTCAATGGCATTATGCCTTGTTTGGGGTGAATAAAAATAAAACAAAGAAAAAGTAACTCGTACTTAACGGTACTTATTAGAACATAACAAACGCAGATATATTAAGATTATAAATATATATAATCATCCGCAAACAGACTATTTCGCTGAATCACAGCTCTTCAATGCTGTTAGATTAGCAACTACCTAAAGCCATGGTTGAAATTCGATTGTGTAGCCGTTGAAATTCGATTGTGTAGATAGTTATGTGAAATTATAATGATCAAACATTGTCCAAATACCTAACCTCCATTTTTTTACACAAGGATTGTTGCATTATAAGCAAGTAACAGTTTGCTGTTTCACTCCCCAATATGTTCAACCCAATATAAGGAGCATGTATATATATATATATATATATATATATATATATATATATATATATATATATATATAACTCAGTGTTTGTGTGTGTTTGCTGTTTAATCTATGGAAAGAATGGTTAGAGAATCTATATAAAATCTAAAAGTGTACTCTTATGTAAAATTAACCGTAGAAGATAGTGGAAGTGTTCTCGAATATTTTAGAGAACCTCTAAGGGGGCCCAACAGCAGATGTCGTTTGGATTGGAAAATTATAAAGGATGAATAGAAATTGGGAGAAGTGGAGACAGAGAGAGAGAGAATGCGATACAAAAAGGAGGATGAATATATAGAAAGAAAGGGCAAGCGTAAAAGGTAAAAAGAGAAATTTGAAAAGACAAGAGAGATGCCCAGAGAGAGAGAGAGAGATAGAGAGAGAGAGAGATAGAGAGAGAGAGAGATAGATAGAGAGAGAGAGAGAGAGAGAGAGAGAGACATATAGATAGGGATGGAAGGAGGGAGGGAGAGAATGCAAAAAGACTGAGATTGATGTAGCAAGACAGAGAAATGGAAAAAAAATAATGAGAAAGAGAGAGAGAGAGAGGTCAAGAAAGACAGACAGTGAATAATATTAACTGAGAGAGATGAACAGATAAAAAAAGAAAGAGACACTGACATATAGTGAAATAACAGGATGTAGAGAGAGATAGAGGGGAAGGAATAATAGAGGAATTAGGCAAACGGAGACAGAGAGTGTGAAAAGCATAGGCAAACAAGCTCACGGAGTGGTATAGTGAACTATAGAGAGAGATTGAGAGAAAAAGAGAGAAGAGGGAGAGAAAAAACCAGAATGTGATAGAAAAAAGACAAAAAGAGAAAGAGAGATCAAGATACTAATAGATACAAACACACTGTATGATATATATAGTCTGGGAGTAAAATTGGGAGATATAGAAAGAAAAAGTGAGGGGTAAAGAGAGAGGGGGAAATACGACAAAAGGACATCTAAGTAAGACTGATTTATCAAAGTCATTTGCTTCCTTCAATATTGGCGGTTAGTCAATTAAGAGTGCCAGTTACCAAAACAGAAATGAAGGAAATAAAATTGCTGTAAAATATTCAACTTATATTCAGTCATGTCACAGAGATTAGGTTTACATATGTAAGTTCACAATTAATTACTCTATTCACTGATGTGTGTGAATAGTTTCAAGTGACTAAGCAGGGAAAAGCACAGGAACCATCTTCTCCCCTCTCCCTTTCGCTCACAACCACACCTTAAGCAAGTTTACTTCCTGCCTCTCCACATGGCAAAAACACGAAATCTCACCATAAGTTCTGTATTACAAGAGTTTATTTTGCAAATACAACACATAAGGAAGCCATATTAAGTGGGAGAACATTACATATATATTGGTAACCATAGCTAATATCTTTGTATAACAGTGATTCCGTGTCTGTCTCTAACCAAAATTATATCACACTTTTTCAAATATTATACGTTATAGAGTCAAAAAATACTAAATATCTTTGTAAGTTATGTTCTACATGAGTTTATCTCGCAAATTTAACACATGTGAAACCTGTATTAATTTGAAGAAACCTTGCATATAAATTAATAATAATCTTATGATGGTATTTAGTGACGTCAGAAAATATTACACTTTCTCAACTATATTTAGTTATAGTGCTGAAAATATTAGTTATCATGCTGACAAGAAAGTTCTTGCGGTTTTTAACTCTTAACTTACTTCAGATGAAGATATTTCAGTTCAAATAAAACTGTATTCGTCAAAATAAGCACTATCAGAATCAACACACTTTTGCCAATGCAAAACAAGTGTATTATGCCAGTAACATGAATATCTTGCAGTCCGGTGGCAATGAAGTCGCTGTAGGCGTTTTTGATATCGCAGGGTTTATAAGCATTTCTCATGCAGAAAGTTGTCGAGGAGATGTTTCAAAAAGTGGTAGTTGGTAGGAGATAACGGTGTTTATTTTGGTTACTGTTCAATGCTTGAGTGACTCATTTATCAAATATTTTTTTTATCTTTCTAATCTCTCTCAAGTGGTTGGAAATCGTCATAATCGTCTAATTCAGAAACAAGTTCCCAAACAATTGTGCATGGATTGGCTTCGACTAAGGCTCTTAATTGATCATTGTCAGCATCCGATAGACGACCGCTAAGCTCATCATCTTCAAGGCTCTCACCACAAAGTTTCTTAACCCACCGTTGTGCTGTGTATTCAGTAGTGGTTCCTAGGCCAAATGCTTCGTTGATATCGCGAGCTGTTTCAGTAACATTTTGGCCTATCTTGAATTGAAAATTGTACGAATTTGCTTTTTTCCATCTTGTATTCAACGTTCTGAAAAGAAGACAATCGTTTTAAAGTGTAATTCAAACGATTTGATAGAAAAACGCTGTTTGAAATGATAAAGTAAAGGTCTATTATTATAAGTTCTGTATTACGAGATTATATTTTTCAGATACAAGGGACCTACATTAAGAGGAAGGCCCTTATTAATAATTTGATTAACATAGTGAACATCTTACTATAACGGTGACTTGGTGTCTGTCAGTAGCCAAAATTGTGTCAAAATTTATCAAATATCTATATAATGACAAAATTATTGTATACCGTTTTATCTTTTGTATTAAAGAATTTGTTTTGCAAACACAAGGCACCTATATTAAGTGGAAAAACTTCAATGAATTAGTAAGCATAGCCTACATTTTATTATAACGGTGTTTGTCACAAAAATTAATCACACTTAGGAACCAATAATAAACAAAACAACCAGTGAGCAAAAAAAAAAAAAAGAAAAAGAAAAGGAAAGTAGACACACTAACATACTTACAGGACAGAGAACAGAAATATTCAGACATACAAAGGAGAGAGGGAGAGAGAGAGAGAGAGAGAGAGAGAGAGAGAGAGCAAATATATATATATATATTTATTTATCTATTTATTTATTTATATAAAGAGAGAAAGAGAGAGAGAGAGAGGGAGAGAGATAGAGGGGTAGGAGTGGATAGAGAATACATGTCATTATTATTTATAATCTAATAAAAGGAAATTGTGTTTATCACTATCAATATAATATGGAATCGGAATAAGATGGTGGTTTGGACATTCAAACCTGCTTCGTATCTATTTCTTCATACCAATCTAGTCAATAATTATTAGATATTAACAGCTAATTACTCCTGTGTTTTGGTTTCACAAATATTGCAACCTTGTACATATAAACTTAACCTTCTAAAATACACCTCATATTAATATAAAGGGTGTTTAGCTGGCCTAATGAATACTATTGCATTGCAAGTTCAAATGCTATTAAATCTATTGCTCTTAAGTATGATATAAATCAGTATTATAATATGCACGTTAAATAACAATTCGTGTTCGATTAATTGTATGAAATGAATCAATTACAATATCTTTCTGCATTAGATGACCAAAAAACTTATTCCACCACCTATTAATACAAAATAGCAATACAAAATGAAAATCAAAATGTTCTACCAGAATCAGAATACCCATTCAATTTTCCGTGCCACTAAGTGTTGCTACTAAATATTGACATTTGTCGTTTGCTTTTAGCTTTAATGTTAGTTGAAATAAAACAGGTTTTTTTCTTAGAATGTTTGAAGAATTAAAATTTCTGTTTTGTTTGAATTCATTAATATTTCTTTCTTTCTCATAAAATTATTTATTTAAAAATAACATACAATCTATTTCGCAAATTATTGCTCTCTTATTTCTGACTTTTTCATCAGTTTAAAAATTACGAATTAAAGTTAATGTGTACGTATGTTTCTATGCTTGTGTTGTATGTTCGTGTTTTATAAAGATACAGCAAAATAAAAGTATATATGCGTGAATGTATATATATATATATATATATATATATATATATATATATATATATATATATATATATATATATATATATATATATATATATATATATTATCATATTCATATGACATAAAAATATTAAAAAAGATAATTTTAATTTATATATGCATAAATTCATTTGTATGTTGATTGTTAGAACTTTGAACAAAAATAATAATCAAATAAAAACCACCGATTGAACCTTTAATCAGAAAGAGCAATCACATGTAATTACAACTGAATCTAAATTCAAACTCATCATATGAAATAATTCAAGTCATAATTTGCTTTTAATTACATTGTTTGAAATGCTTATCAGCAAACAGAATGGCGTTATATTTCTCTGTCTGATTGGATCCTAAAGAGATACAATCAGAAACAGAAAAACATAATCTGAATCAGACCGTGTAATTATACAAACTTTTTTTTATTCTTGATATGTTAAAATATTTTCTTTCTTCTTTTTCCAAGAGAGACGTCTAATTATGATTAATAAGTTATTGAGCTTGAAAACAACTATTCTCCGGACATATAAGCAAGTTTCTTACAGATTCTGGATTCCTAATGAATATAATGAAAATTGTCTCTTGTTTTTTTCACGTGAAAGATTATCACTTATTTTTTACTATAAATTTATAAAAAAACTTCTTTAGAAATTTAAAACAAGAGTTCTAATTTCCAAATCATAATTATGTATTTACTAAAATATTTTAATTGAGTTTCTCTGATAAATTATAAATATTATTATAAGAATAGCATAACTTATAAATATTTAATTTATTAATGAATAAAAAATGTAAATATATTTAAAACTAATAGGTTTAGTGGCCTTGTCCATGTCCATTAATCTTAATACTAATAAAAAAGATAATTTTCGTAGATGACGGATCTGGACACAACCTTATAGTCTTTTGTCTGCCATTCCACGATTAAGCTTTTCCCACAAGTGAAAAGAGACGTATCGCTGTTATGAATACAGTGAGGAACTAGTCAAACAACATTTTTGAAGGAAAGCTGAATATATATATTTGCTACAATGTATCTAATTAGACGAAACCCTAAACAGTGTGCAGCAAGCAAGGTTTCCATACATAGAGGTAAACTGATATTCTAGCATGCGCCTAATTATTGCTCGTTTATTTTTGGCTCATATCTAAAGCTCGGTAATTGACAGTGTTTGTCATCTAATGTCATCTACATTCATCATTTAATATCCTCAATTGTGATGGCGCATTGATGGACATGCTGGCGGGTGGGGCACATGAGGTAATTAGGATAAAAAAGCATTGAAAGGCAGTTGTACATTAGACAAACTTATTGATAAGTTTTCTAAAAACGAGAAGGCTCAACAAGGTCATGTTTTCAACTGTGGAAGGTTTGCGGAAATCTTCCGATAAGATCTTTATTAATTCTCTCTCGCTTAATCATTTCCTCTGCAGTTGCACTCCTCTTTCGGCTGACTGATGGATTGGACAGAATTATCTCAGGTCTGAAAATGGAATTCGCCATCCACAAATTATTCGCTAGAATACTTATCAGACTGTCAGACCTGCATTCCAGGCAACCATTATTTAACTGCTTGAAAGAGAGAAATATGCAATAACCAAGTATAATTTGCAGTTTATACAATTTATTAGCTGCATTCTGCCAGAAAAGAAATACTGAACCCCCCAAAAGTTGTAGCAGATCAAATAATCCTTTTTAATTGAGCAGAACACCACCATTTGTCATACATGAAGTCATTTCCAGTTGAGAAAACTTAAATATAATTGATATTACTTAGGCGTTAGAATTATTATCTTTTTATTGCCTATAAGTTGGATAGCGATTTGGTTTAATATGAATCACTCAATAATCTGTATAATGGTATTAGAATAAGCCAGTAACAAAAACATTTCGTTTATTTACATACTTAATTACTAGGAGGGTGCCCAGCATTGCCCGGTGATAAAATATGCTTGAATATGATATTTTAATTTATGTAGATTTTGTATTTATTATTATTGAGACAATTTTCTATTGATTATTATATTGTACCCAATATATAGTAGTGATTTCCAAAGCAAAACAAATTATGACTTAGGTTCCATCAGTTAGAATTGAAAATAAAACATTTGGCACTCCAGCCTTAATCGCTATCATTTGAGCTATCATCAGGTGGATAAAAAATAACGACAAAAAGAACCAACTTTGACGTGTAAATGAATATAGATTTGTGCATGCATACAAGAACACTTTAAGTCTGCTTACGCCTGCCAAGTCTCAATTTTTTTAAACATTATAAGTCCTTTGCAGCTAATTTTACCGGCTAAAGACCCATAAATATACAGTCCACAAAAATACAATCATTTGACTCGCCTCATTCCACTCTGCAATCTTCTGTTTCAGATGAGATACAGTTTGAAAAAAAATAAAAACAAACAGACATAGTGATTTTTTATATTAGATTAAGACTAATCAATTATATTTATCTTTTTATCGATTCTTAATCCAGACCTGATTTCAGACTTACAATTTAAAACTACTACTCCTGATAATAATAATAATAATAATAATAATAATAATAATAATAATAATAACAACTGCATTGCATTGTAGTGGTCCTCCCCTCCTATCTCTATGAATATGAGACTTGAATGCTGTACCGTAATCACATAAAAAATTGGAGAAATTCCACATGCGCGTTCTATGCTTCGTCCTTGGAATCTGTTGACAGGATCGCATCAACAATCTTGAGATCTTAGATCAAGTCAAATCATTAAACATAGAGTGTATGCCCATCAGGTCCGAACTGCAGTGGGTAGTTCATGTCATCTACATGGAAGAATATCACATGCCAAGACACTTGTTATATGGAAAACTTCAGACAGGAAAGAGAAACTGATCGTCCAAAAATACACAAGGACACAGTCAAGATCAATCTACAATGATGCGAACAAAGGAATTGGAGGACTGTGCCAGTTATCTATCAAACTGGAGAGCCACTGTCCACAAAGCTATTGTCACCTTTGAGGATACTCGTCGCAAGAAATTCATTGCTGCAAGAAATCAGCACTACAGAGCATCAACAGAAGTGGTACAAACTATGGACTTTTGGTGCCCTTATTGTGTCAGATCCTCTCTAAAAGCACGGATGAGTTGCCAAAACAATAACAACAACAACAATGAGAACAACAACAACAAGATTATTATTATTATTATTATTATTATTATTATTATTGACTTACAAGAAGCTGTCACTCAGATCATCAAAGATCTCTCCTTGAAAACAACCTGTGGTGTTCCCTGGAAGCTGAATGACAACAAGTCTCCCCAGATTTCCAGTATTCTCCACTTTCGATAACATTTGCAAATGAATTTGTATTATTGCAACAGCCTCTCACCATTGATTTCTCGCTGGTAGCGGTCATTGGTCTCCATTGGAATTTGAGTGGCAATCAGCCTCCCCAAGGTCCCAGTTTTCTTCGCCCTTGTCCATCAGACGTCTGCTCAGTACTTTCTCCTTGGTCCTTCCATCCTTTTTGACACTTTTCGACTATTTGGTATCACTATTTGGTTGGGGAGCGGTAATGGAACAATGGAATGAATTTTATCTGTTCTAACCAATTGCCTGTGATTATCAGTCAATATTACATATTAAGAATTCAATATAAGATGTTGGAAATAGTAATTTAAGTTTTCAAACTGAATTTGAATATTAGAAAAAGATTTTTTACTCCCAAGCGGTTATGGACATTGCTTACAGCATTTAACCTATTATTATTATTATTATTATTATTATTATTATTATTATTATTATTATTATTATTAACTCACTAGGAGTAGTCACACAGGCCATCATCAAAGACATCTCTTCGTGAACAACTTGTGCTGTTTTTGGAGTCTGAGTGACAACAAGTCTCCCCCAAAATCCAGTACTCTCTACTTCTTTTGATAACTTTTACAAAAGAATTTACATTATTGCAACATCCGCTTACTATTTATTTTTCATTGGGTGGCAATAAGCCTCCCAAAGGTCCCAGACATCTTTTGCTCTCATCCAGCGGTGGTATGGCTAGTGCTTGCTCTCCTCAGTCTTTCCATCCTCCTTGACCCGCCTCACTTATTTGGTGTGGTGCCAGTTTATGGTGACATACACACCAAAAAACGGGGGAGGGTCAGAACGTAGGGACGCATGGAGGTACCTTACAATTATGCCGTTTCAGTTTTCATGATTCCATGTGATGTTTCTTTGTGCTTTACATCTGTAGCCGTTTCTGTATCCAGTTTGTGTTTGTAGTTCAAGTGTGGTGTTAGTCTCCACATTCAAGTGTTTTCCTTAATATTTCTGCGGTTTTCATTATTGTAATCCATTGTATCTTCTTAGGCATCCCACTGATTTCAATCTCTCCCATTCTTTTTCAAAGTTTTCCGGTATTATTCCAAGCTTTCCTACTATTAGTGATGTTATCTTGACTTTCTTCATCTTCCAAATCCTTTTAATCTCTCTGGCAAATTCCATGTATTTGCTCCATTTCTCAGTCTCCTTGATCTTCAATCTGTGGACTGCTGGAATGGCAAAATCTACAATATGGCAGGACTTTTCCTTCTTGTTAACTATTACAACATCCGGTCTTCTTGCTTGGATGGGTTTATCCATTTATATATCCATGTCCCGTATGATCTGGTAACTTTCATTTTCCAGTACTGCTACCGGTTTGCACTTGTACTATTTGCCTGAGTGTTCAAGATGAAATTTTCTGCATAATTACTAATGTACTGCCTTCCCCACTTGCTCGTGTCTATCTTTATATTCTTTTTGGGCTAGTTTGCTGCATTCACTTATTATGTGGTTTATTGTTTCGTTTCTTTGTCCATAGAGTCTGCATTTCCTGTTTTCCTGATGTGGTTGGTTCTAATAATGTTATGCGGCTGTAATTAGCGATTCAGTTTCTTTCTATTTTTTTTTTTTTAGATTGCATTGTATCCATTCCAAGTATTTTCGTTAGTTTCAATCTTTTGTAATCCTTATGAATCGTCTATGTAGCTGTTTCTCTTCCAATTTTTCTTTCCTCATCTTATTTCTCATTTCTTCTCTTTATTATTATTCTATTATTATTGTTATTGTTATTATTATTATTATTATTATTATTATTATTATTATTATTATTATTATTGATATTATTATTAGAGGATAGAGATCTTGAAAGTTCGACTTCAGGTAAATAAGATAAATAACATAAACACGCTTCAAATATGATTTATTAGAGAATCATAAAATAATAGATCTTCTACATCTAACACATAAGGATACCAAAGCCTCTAAAAAGATGATTAGTAAAAATGAGGTCATGCTTTTGAACAATATAAAAAGGAAAGGAAATATAGTCTCCAGTAGAAACGTCAAAGTTTCCCTGAAAATATAAAAGATGTTTTAATTCCTTTATTAATTATCCTAAACTTTTAAGTGCTTTCAGAAAATGCTACAAGTACGCTTGTACTGGTTCAGAATATCCAGGGGTCATTTACTTTGAAGCATATTCAAGTTATTTACCGTGAATTATACTGCATAACAGAGAATGCAGTCTTCTATTTGCAAGTACAAAAAAGACTCGCTTCATTCATTTACAATATTCAACTTTTCTTTTTTATGACTTTTTAAACCATTCTGATCATCGTCTTTCCACTCAAAAACATTATTATTTATATCTGAAACATATACTATTTAGTCAAGCCTTACATTTAATTGTTTTAGTTTTCTCTTGTATATTTCCAGTTCTTATATCATAAACAAGGTTTGTTTATATCTAGTGGGATCAAGGTCAATTAATATTTAGCGTTTATATAAAACAAGGAAAACATTACCTGCTATTCAGTGGATATTTTCATTTGAGTTACCTTTTTTGAAGTTAATGAACATAATATTTTAAGAAAACTTTTGGTAATTTATCCTTCTGTGATTGAATCGCTTTAATTAATTACTGTTATTATTGACAAAACTAATAGATACTTATGATACATTGAAATTACAAATGAATAGCACCAAACATAAAGTTATTACAAACTGTTTAAACATTGTTATGCAAATTAGGAATATAAAAAATGTGTTTGAGTCTTTGTTCTCTACAATATCGACAATATTTCAAATGACTGAGTTGTATTGTTGATTTAATCTAAATCATTTTGATGGTAATATATGTCATAAATAAATAATAATAATAAAAACAATTCATATGCATACTCAAAAAATGAACAAACTGCATATGCGTTCACTAGTCCGGCCTTGCCCAGTCGTAAAATATGCTTAAATATGATATTTTAATTTGTCCAGATTTCATATATATTATCATACAGTCGTGATTTAAAAAGTAAAAATAGGAAAGTATTTGGGTGCCATCAGATAAAATCGAAATCGAAAGCAAAACTGTTCCATTCAAAGCTGGTGACGTTACCACTGTACCAACATGATATGCATATGAACTAATTAAAAATAAACTAAGATGAATGTACAAAATGTATAAAGATTTTTTTCAATTTTGATTCCTTAAAAACTATTTTGAGCGGGTAAAGACCCATAAAAGAACAGTCCATAAAAAATCAAATCATTTGAAACTCCTCTGCGACTTTTAGTTTTGGTAGCGACAGACTTTGAAAATATGGAGAAAGACAGACGGACAGAGAGACAGATAGACAGACATAGTGAGTTTTATAAATTAGATTATTTCTTTGTTACTATTTACCTGGAATGGTTTGCACGCAGTGGCGTAGCAATGGGGGGGGGGCATGGGGCGGTCCGCCCTGGTCGGCACGTATCAAAAAGCGGCATTTTGAGATAGTAATATTAAAAAATAAAAAAAATGAATAAAAATAAATAAAAGCTAACAAAAAGTCTGAAATTTTATATCAAAATAAGTTTTTAAGATTGTAAAAAAAAATCTAAACTTTTGGAGGTATCGGAATCGGAAAAATGTGCCCCTATTTTCTGATTCCAAAACCGATACTTTTAAATTTTTTACTTAATTTTTCATTATTGGTACTAATGATAACTATTTATTGTTTTTAAATTATATCTAGAACTAAAATGGTAATAACATCAAAATACAACATAAATTTGTTTTACTTGTAAAACAAACAAACAAAAAATTATAATCGTAAAATTCTCTAAAAAAAAATCGCACAAATTCTCTTTCAAAGAAAGCAGCTCCGAAAAATTATATGTTTCGGAAAAAGTTGTAAAATTAAACAAAACATTTTTGTCAAGAAAAATACTTTCATATATCGCTGATAATTAAATAACGCAACGGTAAATTAGAAACTGAAAAATTAGCAGCAGAAAATTATTTAATTTTGGAATTGTAGAAACATTAAGCAACTACAGAATGAAAATCGACTTAAATAATATTTTATGGCCGTCCTATCGGGGTAATATAATTTTAAATAGGAACTAAGCGCTACATCTCAAATACTATTTAAGTGGCTTTCTATTCGATAATTTAAATTCCTTTCACGTTTCGAACAGTCACAAAGTAATTGATTTTTTTAAACTATTAACAAACTTTTATAATCGCTGATGTATTTATGAATAAACCGAAATGTATTATGATGAATTAAATCTGGTAATAGGATTTTAACTTATTACTTTTTATTAACATAATAATTGTAAAAGATGATACAATAAAGGAGCCCCTAGAACGCGCACCTAAGTAAAACCGACTTATTTACTTTCAAATATGTCGATGTGTTAGAGAATGGATCGAGAGAGAGAGAGAGAGAGAGAGAGAGAGAGAGAGAGAGAGAGAGAGAGAGAGAGAGAGAGATGTAAATTATATTGTAGACATGTTTACCAGAAGTCAGGATCAGCTGATTGGATTGCGAGTGAGTCACGTGATCAGGTTAGCTGCATCGAGGAGATTTGGTTTGGATTTAGAAGGCGACGGACGGCTTCACAGACGTCTCCTTCCCTTCACTGTAGGGGGACGCAGACGTGTGTAGAAATGAGACCACACACCACGCAAGCCAGAGATTCACTTTCCATCCTTCTGCGAGACATCTGAAAAAGTGAATAAAAACTATAAAACCAATTCCTTGTCTTGGAGTGAAATGAATGTTCGTTCAAAACAGGTACCCGTCTCCCCTCCGACACGAGATGATTTCCAGATAGACCAACATCCAAGATGCAGAAGGTATGTCCAAAAATACATGTACCACAGACACACACACAGACACGCACACACTATAAACAAATAGACAGAACAAATAGGCAATCACACACGATGGAAACTCTTATTAGAGATAACACAACAAACTCCCATTTTGGTGGTGTTCGTGTACCAGGGCACTCATACAAGTTACCATAGTGAAGAAAATATATAGACACAACAAAAAAAAATTGTACACTCGACATAAAGATTAAAAGATAAAGGAAATTAAAGAAAAAAATCGAACTTGGAGAAAAAAAATATAGACAACGGGAAAAAAATAAAGAAATGAATGAATCTGAAGAAAAATAGGCACATTAAAATTATATATTATAGGCTAAATTAAAAAAAAAAGAAAAGAAAAGAACGTTTCTGTGTAGAAAAAATAAATAGAAGAAATAAAAAACAGATAGCGTGATCGACATACAGATAACGAATTGCTGATTTTTAATATGAAAACTGAAAACACAAAAGAAAGAGAAAAAATATTACAGAAAGAAAAAAAGAAAAAGAAGAGAATATGTGTTTAGTTACAGTGTGGGTGAAATGGGCCTGTCACATTACCAAAGAGAAACATGTCATTCAAAAATGTTGTTATGAGTTAGAATGTTACACAATTACACACACTTAAAGTGTGCAATTTTTAAACTGTAAAACTTAGTGTACTTTTAGGAAAAACAATGTGTATTTTTTTGTGAAGAAACAATGGACAGGTTCTGCCAATCTGAATTTTTTTTCTCTAATTGTACGTTTTTTTTCTTAGGAATTTTTTTTCTGGTGTGGAAAAATGTTATTCATTGGATGTAAATCGATGTAAACTCTTTTATGAAATGTTAAAATGTATGTTTTTTAGATTAAGAAAAAAGAAGAAAATAAACACAAGTGTTGTCCTTGAGTAATGTGATTCCGTTGATTTCGAGTAGGATCAACATCGAAAAATCCATGTGTGGAAATCCCGATATTTTTCGCTAAGCTATATGCCTTGAAAGGCAGTCGCAAGTAACGACCTGGAAAAAAGTTTTTCCAATATGGCAGAGCGAAATATATTTCTGTCCAGCGTCAGGGAGCAAATGGAATTCCCTTGACATGACGTTAAGTGGCAGAAGAGGAAATGGCAAGCGGCCATAATAAAAATCACTCGGATAAGTAAAAGGTGATATTTTTTTTTCCTTTTTCAGAAAACCCCAGAGTTAGGTGACGTGGACACTTTTAGTTTCCATCGATTGTTATTTTGTTGTTGAATTTTTGTTTTGTGAAGGATTGTCTGGAAGTTTATAAGTGCCGTTTTTTTTTGTTTTTGGAAACGACTATGTATTTTAATTGTAAATGTCTATGTATTTTTGTAAACGACTGTGATTTTTTTTTATATTTGATATTCTGTGAAATGGTAAATGTGATGCAACCGACCTCAGAATTTGATGACGTGGACAATTTTGTGTTGCCACGAATCTGTTTTGTTATTTGAAATTTTATTCTTGGTGAGATAAGACTTTATGAATGTTTATAAGGAATATTTTATTATTATTTTTATGCAATTGATGTTTTTTCAAATCAGAATTGTGCAGGTTTTTCTTGTTCTTTGACATGTATTTTTTTGCAGAATGGAGAGGGAGTGAATCTTTGCCTTATGGGGTTTATTGAAATAATGATTAATTTAAAAGTAATAACATGTTGTTAATTAATTAATAATGATAGTAATAATAATAATAAACTTGGGAAAAAAAGAAAGAAATAAGATTCAAGCAGTGTATGAAATAATAAAAAAGACGCACTACTGAGTTATGAATAAGGGGTCTACTAGTTCTTAAGTTTTGGAAGAGTCAAAGGTTCAGTCGATATTTATTCTATTTTCGAAATGGTTGTAGGATTTTTTTGTTTCGTTTTTTCTTTCGTGGGATTTTTCTCCGGATGCATAGTCATTATTAGGTATATACATTAGAATTGAAATGATTTAGGAAAAATAAGATGATACTGATAAGATGATTGGCCTAGAATAAATTAGAATTTTAGAGTGGGACAAAAATAGCAATTACGCAAACATTTTTACAGATGTGATAAAGCCAATAGAGAGCTTTTCTTTTTTTAATAATTGCTTTTTGTATTTTTTTTAAAACATTTTTTTGCAAGAAGAGTAACTTGCCAGGTAAGCATTAGGGATGCCCCGTTCGGAAAAAAATAATGGACCCTGTGATGTGAATTGAGTGCTTGAAAAAAAACTGGTCGCATGTGACAACTCCAAGCGGGAGGTAAGACTTGGCACAATAAATTAGAAGCAGGCGTGGAGAGGATACGAGAATCCTTAAGAGTACCAACGACTATGAGAGTCGTACCACAGGCAAATCACATATAGCTTAATGAGGTGAGAGAAAAGTAAAATATACCGTAGGTACGTAAGAAGATATAACCTTATATTTCTTTTAGAGATGCATGAATGCAGAATATCTCTGCTGGATATTGGAAGCTCTGATGAGAGAAAAGAAAAATCACAAATATTGGGCCATAGCCAGAAATTAGGCACAAATAGGAATCATGGCGCAAGGTTGGGGGTTAATTAGTTAAGGGTGATATTCTCTAAATCTTCATCAAAATTCCAAGGGTCCGAGCAAGGAAATCCAAGTTAATCAGTGTGATGAAAGGTATATCTTAAAATTTGGACGCCAACCACAAAGATTAATTATGAGCTTTGAGATGTCCCGGAAAAGATAAGATAGTTACAAAATGAAAACAAAGCCATACTTAATAGAACAACCGGGCAAAGGATACGATCAGAGCACTTTTGGGCCGAAAGGAGTCCTCAATTTCGAAAGAGGTAAAGTGAGACCTCTAGTTTACGGCATAAGGGTGGCTAGATAAAGCAGCTGGCGTGGATCAGGGGAGGAATACCCTACACCCAAAAAGAAGCTAAGAGAGGGTCTGATCTAAAAAAAAATAAAAAATAAAATAAAATAAATTATAATAATTGTGAAGTCAGTTGGAAAGGGCTGACTAAAGGAGTTTTTTTTACCTGATCTTTCTTAGTCGTGTGGTTTTGTAGATATAGAAAAATGTACTAGAATTTAAAAATGCGTACATTTTTTAAAATAAGGATAGAAGGAATGTTAGAGAATGGATCGAGAGAGAGAGAGAGAGAGAGAGAGAGAGAGAGAGAGAGAGAGAGAGAGAGAGAGAGAGGGGTAAATTATATTGTAGACACGTTGACCAGAAGTCAGGATCAGCTGATCGGATTGCGAGTGAGTCACGTGATCAGGTTAGCTGCATCGAGGAGATTTGGTTTGGATTTAGAAGGCAACGGACGGCTTCACAGACGTCTCCTTCCCTTCACTGTGGCGGGGGGACGCAGACGTGTGTAGAAATGAGACCACACACCACGCAACCCAGAGATTCACTTTCCATCCTTCTGCGAGACATCTGGAAAAGTGAATAAAAACTATAAAACCAATTCCTTGTCTTGGAGTGAAATGAATGTTCGTCCAAAACAGGTACCTGTCTTCCCTCCGAGACACGAGATGATTCCAAATAGTCCAACATCCAAGACACAGAAGGTATATCCAAAAATACATGTACCACACACACAGACACACACACAATGTCATATGAACAAATAGATAGAACAACTAGACGATCACACACAACGGACACTCTTATTATATTATAACACAACAGGTGGACCAACAAGAATAAATATTTAAAAATATGTATATTCTGTGCGAGGCACTTAAATCCTATTTAAAACTATATTCTTTTCAAGAATGGTCTTAAAACCCATCTTTAATTGACGTTTATTCCAGAGATGCTTAAATTTCATACAATGCCAAATTTAGTTCTTTGGCGTCTAATTTTCCTAAATTCAGTTAAATTAAAATAAAAATATTAAAAGTGATTTTTAATGTTTTTGATTCATTTGAGATTTTATCTGTTTTTGTTTTGTTTTAATTAGATGGTAGGCTCTGTCGGATGTCCTTTTGTTCGGTGTGCTATTGTTCGGTCCCATAGCTAGCGTTGGCAAAGTAAAAAAGTGTGTTTACAAGAACAAACTTTTGATAATTTCAAAGTCTGAGCCTCAGATCAATTGGACAGTAATTAAATTGATAAATTCAAACCTTTCACATCTATATGCGACAACATGTCTATGTTCATTTCTTCTTGGATTTGGATTTATATGTCTGTATTTGTTTGGATGAATTGGGCATCAACAGGATTAGTAGATTCAATACTTTTCACACGTGTACGTCTTGGCTCATTTCTTCTTTGATGTGTCTACTAAAACAAAATTCCTGAATAAAAGGAGACGGATTTAGATGGTAATATAAAGCAATAAAATCGCAGATTACTAATAAAAAATATTTTTAGTAAATATTATTTTGGATTCCGTTCGGCAATTTAGTTTTCAAAGTTCTCATATGCTAAGAGGACGCACAAAAGGCATAGAAAATTTGCCAATATAAAATATAAGTATATTTTTAGAATTCGTAAATTTATTGGCCAAGTCTAACTCTGTGCTCTGTGAACATTTGTTGAAAGTTAACCTGGGAAAGAATGTAACCAGAAATTCAAAATGAATTTGAAAGCAGGTGCGAAAGAAAATCATCGATCATATCAAGATGAAGAAATTTCTGAATCGATTTTGAGAGAACTAGAAAACGACGGGAGTCAGATTGGTGACTGTATTGGCTAGGCATTTGACAATGCCGCTGTTATGGCAGGCCACCTATCGGGTGTGCAGAAATGCATCTCCGAAATCAACCCAGCAGCCTAAAATTAGGCCCTTCATTGTAGTTCAATGAAAATAAATATTTTGACAGCTTTTTGGAATTTTAAAGGTTAACAGGTTTTCAAATGCCAGCAGGGGGGAGGAACTTGTAACTGCTCCAGGCGACAAAAACAATGGCAAAGCAACTATTTGCACCATTATTAAAATTCAACATAGACCTATTTTTCTGCTTGATTATTGAGAATGCGTGTATACCAACAGGAATAACGAAGAAATGTATGTTTCTCCAGTGTGCAAACAAAATATTCATATGCATTTAAAATAATCTCTCAAGCATTGAAGTTATAAAATGAAAAAGAAATAAAAACAAAGAAAACGTCTCAAACGAAATTTTTCTTTTAATTAAGAAAAAATGTAAAGAAACTAAAAGCGTCTCATTAAGGAAATAAAGTGAGGGATACTTTTCGAATTCATTTCAAATGCAAGGGGATTGCCTAACTTGCTATTAGAGTTTTTCTTTCGTCTAGCACTTTTTACTTGCTAACCTTTGCATGAGGAGATTAATATTTATAAATTTACAAATAAATACACATTGGCCTTTGTTATAATGGATGATTCTTGATTTTCTGTACATTGACTTTGTTGTTGTTGTTCTCATAATTTAAATCAATAGTTGTGTTACAAAATTTATTCTAACATAACTGAAATGCTTCTGATAAATTGAGCTGGCAAGTTTTGTTTCCATTATATGTGAACATGATTTTTATTTTTCAGATTCTTTTAGCATTCAATTTATGATTCTTTCCTGGGGGTTATTTCAATTAGTTTTTTTAAACTATAGAATCACAACTTATCAAGACCCGGAGACCACTCAAGGATAAGGACCAATGAGTGTCAGGTGAGACAACACCGTGATGACCAGTGATGGTAGAGATTGAGTAGAAATTAGTTATTTAAGAGGCCGACTCAACAGGAACTTGTTTATGTTGGATTAGTCAGCTGGGAAGCAGATCCGAAGTATTGTGTTCCACAGACGAGCAGTTCTCTGAAAAAAGTTTGCTCGTGGAATTTTCGTTTAATTTAAACTACATATACAGAGTAAGGAAATTGCTGACAAGCTAGGCGAGTGTTTGCCGTAAATGTTTTGCATGGGGAGGAGACCTAGAGTGATGCATCTACTATGATAATAACAATAGATTAGAGATAGGCTCGCAACGTCTCTTCTGTGAGAAGAGGTAAATCAATAAAGCAGATTCAGTAAAAAGGGAAACATTCTGTCAGTTTTTTTTTAAAGAAAAAAATCCACATCAATTTATTTTGTTTGATAGAGTATCAGTGTTGATTTTCCAGCTGAGATCACATTAACTACACAGCATTCTGATATTAAAATCCGTCCAGTTGAATCTATAAGAGTTTAGGCTTTTAAATTTAGTTCTTTTTGGAAAAAATGTTGTGAATAAAAGGTAGCCGAAACGTATCGAAATTCAACGGAACAGGGTGTGAAAAATACCAAAACAATTAATATTCCAATATTCGGCAAATGCTAAAAATTTGTGAAACAACACACCTCTTGGGTTATGCATACTTAAATTTAAACTAAATATCGTAACATGATTGCAGCCTTTCAAAAGTTATGGTAAATTAAAAAAGAAAATATTTTAGATGTATTAATAGTATGTTAATATTTAATGCTGTTAATTTATATGAATTATATTAATTTAAACTAGTGGGACCTGTGGAAATTCCATAGTGGTAGTAGACATAACTGTCGATATTGTTTCAAGAATAATTATTTCTAATTAAAGATATTTTTATAGAATTAAAAGATATTAAACTTTCTCTGAGGCTATTATATTTTTTTTTAATAAACCACGAAACATGCACGTATGTTAAAGGTAGGGATAAATTATTACATATTTCACAGCCATTTTTACATTACAATTTTAAGAACAAACTTTCTATGAGAAATCGTGTCAAGGAGGTCATTAATATAGGATAATAAGGTTTCACTAAGAAAATAAACATAAAATTAAAACATAAAAAACGTGTTTTCTTTAAAACATACGCCCAAAAGCGAAATCAATTTTTTATTTAATTTTTTTTTTCATTGCGTCTTCAGTGATCGGAAGATCCTATTTATTAAAAAGCCGGATTGAAGATGATAACATCCTACAAGCATTAAATTAGTATCTCCATTTACTAATCTAATGTTTGTACTATGTTATCTCCTTCTATCCTCCTTTTTTATAAATCGAATACTTTATAATCTGGAAACCGTGACACAAGTACGTACGTACATCAAAAGTACTACACTATTAATATACAGATGAATGAATAGTTGACAAATTAAATCGTAAAACAATTATCATAAGCTATCGTAATTTGGGAATTGTTTATATGTCTTCTGCTAAGCTATCTACCGTTTACAATTAGGTACTTTTTATTTATCATTGGTATTATATTGATTAATATAAAAGTAGTTGTGTATATACAGGGTGTCCAAAAAGCCACTGAAGGTTTTGGAACTTAAATAGATTTTTTTTTATTTTTGATATCTTTCTGTAATTTTAACACAATCTGACTAAGACATTGGGAAATTTAAAAAAAAAATGCAAAATTCAAACAATCTTTATTTATGAAAAATAATGTTTTTTAAATGTTACCGATTTTATCATCTCTCGTTATGGCAAGTCAATTGGCAATGTCAATTGGCTCCCACGTTCCTCAGGCATAACCAGCCCCGACCTTTTCTTAAAAAAAAAGAGAGTCTATGTCAACAATCCCCCAAACTCTGCAAGAATTCAAGGAAAACATAAGGAACGAAATAAGTTAAAACGCAATCCAGAGATTCTGCAATCTGTCATGAATAATGGTTTGGAAAGAGCACAAATATGAAGCTGAAAATGAGCAACATTTAAAAGACATTATTTTTCATAAATAAAGATTGTGTGAATTTCTCAGTTTATAAAAACTATTTCTCAATATCCTACTCAGATTTTGTTAAAATTACAGAAAGATATCATCAAAAGTACAGAATCCTTTTAAGTTCAAAACCCTTCAGTGACTTTTTGGATATCCTGCATTTATATATTTTTCGATATAATATTCACTCTTAAACTAATTAACTGATCATTATGAATTCTAGGCGTAAGGTTGGATAATGTGGATTATGTTTAGTTTATTTAGTGTTATATAAATAGGCTAAAGATGATGTGGAATCCCTTTGTGAAAGTTCGGATACCTCTGATTTTTGTGAAATTTTAACAATAAGTAGTAATAAATATTCCTCAAATTTTTAGAGAAAGAGGTATAATATGGACACACTCTCCGCCATTTAATAATATAAAATTTCCATATTTGTAATAAATATGATCCATAGTCATTAAAGACCAATTAAGTAAAATTCCCTGAACTTCAGTTTCTAATTAAGCCTTCTTTAAGCTAAAGTTAACTTTTTGAATGATAATTATATGATGTTTTTTTATAAAAAGATAGGAATAATGAGTCAAGGCATAAGTTTTAGTCGCATTATATGCTGACCTTAATCTCTGTCAGGGGACATAAACTGTTCTGTGTAAGAGAATTTATTTTACCCATACTAAACTGGTCATTCTTCTAGTTTTTATATAATACATGAGAGATAGCAGGTAACCATTTTAGCTCAAAAAATGGGACAGAAGCTGTATGAACATTGTCTCGCATACCTTTTATATAACAATTAATTTTAGATAATAAAGTTAAGCATATAAACGCTATCTTTTAACAGTTTTGGTACAAATTTATACATTTTTATTAGTTTGTATATAGACTATTTTTTATGTAATGACATTTTTCTTATAGCAATGAACAAATTATTAATGCTTACTGTATATATTTCGATAACTTTTTGATTGAGTGTATGTAAGTATTAGTACCAAATCAGGTAAGGTAAAGATAATTTTCACTTATTTAAATTGGGTGAGTCATCATTTGTGCAGGACAAAAATCCACTTTAGGGTAAAGTTTATTAGGATGCATGAACTATCAATTGCATGATGAAGACTATTATGAGAAGATTTAAAAATGGTCAAAATTTTATTATTTATGAGGATGACAAATTATGTAGACTTACTTAATAAGATAAAGATATATTCTAAAATAAAATGTTTGGTCATGGAGTAGTTTTATGCTAGGAGAAATTATTCATTTGAGAAATAGCCGAGCTATTTGTGTATCATAATTAATCTTTTGAAGGACTGAACATTATAAATTTGCTAATAAAACAAGAGGAGAGGAAATTATAAATGTATTTTAGTGAATCATCATCATCATCATCATCATCATCATCATCATCATCATCATCATTTTAATCATGATGAAGATGATAATGATGATGATGATGATCACCATCATCACTATTATTAAAATTATTATTACAAGTATCTTGAAAAAGCTCTTTCTTGACTTGTGAAATCCTGTGAATGGCAACACACAAGCCGAGTAACATGCACATGTGCGTTCATCATACAATAAGCTGATGTTTATTTCCTAGGATTAGTCAGGATTATGGATTAATGAGGCTTTGAGTGGCATTTCAAAGCCATTCAAGTACTTTATTGACTCCATTCATGTTGCGGATTACTTTGTCATAGAACCAGGTAATCCTTTTAGTCATTCTGTCTGAATCAGTGTTCTACAATACTTTGGAATACTGCTTCTTTACAAAATTTTGATTTCCATGTATGGTTAAAAGTTGCCTCGTGCTGCCCACAAAGATGTCTGTTGACTGGTTTTATTATCAAATTGAGCAAAGGTTTAAAAAGATTTAGAAGTAGCTTGGAGATTAGCAAACAGACTGATAACGATATAATAATACACACATTGATTGCTATTAAATTTTTGTGCTGGATTATGCAAATGTATAATGGAACTCTTCTTTCTTTAGAAATAATAGAAAGATTGGAAATATTTTTAGAAAAATCAAATTCTCACCTTTCATTTTATATTGTCTGATGTTTGCTGGATATTTGTTTATATGGATTACAGCAGAAGAGCTTTTATTTCGTTTTATATAGCTGAGAAAAGCATTTCATTTACATACCTAAAGACTATATATTATACTACAATATTGCTGAAAGATTTTATATGACTCTATGATATGATTCATAATTTTGAATACAAGTGGTAGATAATTATCATTAATATTCAGATTTAGCCTTTTTATCATATGATTTGTATTATATGAGTCCTTAATAACCCTATCAAATATAGATATTACAGCATTATAATTACAGCTCCGATTTACTGTTTGTTTCAGATCTAAAATATATAATATCAAGTTCAAGTATTTAAATATGCAAACGGGGATGAAAAATTCGAATCGACTTCATCATCATAACGTGTAATAACATTTTAACAACATTGTAGTGCATCCATACGTTTTTTTTATTATTAATATGGTCTGTAGGGTTAAAACTTTACAGACTATGTGACATATAAAGTAAAGATAAATTTCCCCTATTTGATTGATCAGTGTATCTCCATAAACAGAAGCTATATATAACATTTTGGTTTTTATGTGTTTTATCTACTTATTGGCATATGCTTTAGAAAAGTAATTTTAGTTTGTTTCGAATTCACAAAGTTTTATATTTTACCTGTTCAGCCGTGATCTAATTTCTTAGTACAGGAGTAGGAGTAATTATAATCATCTGGGCAGGAGCCGCTCATAGTGCCCTATCTTGTGTTGCTAGAATTCAATGCCGGCTTCAAAACCTAGTAGGTGATGCTCTTTTCTCTTCCATGCAACCTCTTTCCCACAGAAGAGACGTTGCGAGCCTGTTCTATCGTTATTTTCATGGCACTGTGAAAAGGAGATGCTATTCCATCCGCTTTGCACAGCTTCCCACATTTAGTCATTGTTCTCAAAAGTTTTTCCAGCCAATGCACGAGATATTATGGATCGAATATTCTCGACTGGGTTTAAATCGGAGCTTTCACCTGGCCAAAATATCACATCAATTGAATCATCAGAAAAACACTTTTTGTGACTTTAGGAGTGTATGGAGGAGGCATTATCATATTAAAAAATAATGTTCTGGGATATTCCCACCTTCTGGATACTTGGTAAAAGTTCTGTTTCTAATATTCGAATGTATTCCTTTGCATCGAATGACTTCTCACATCTAATGAGTTCCCCAACTCTTGCTGCAGTAGAAGTTCCCCATACCATTATCCCTCCAGTCCCATGTTTAACTGTCGTTTTTATGCAACTTGGCGAAAATCTTTCTCCAGTTCTTCGAATGCACCATTCGGGACCATCACTAACAAGACAAAACCTTGATTCATCTGACCAGAAAACATTCCTGAACCAGTCTGTATCTTTCTTGCCATAACATGAGAAAAATCTTTCTTTCATTGATGTTCTAAAATAAAAATGGCTTCTTTGCACACCTTTTAGAATAAAATCCCATTTTTTTCATTCGTCTAGATATTATATATCTAGGAAGAAGATTTTCAGTCCCTGTTTTGAATTCTTTGCCATGGTCAATATAAGTTTTCTTTCGATCCTACAAAACAGTTAATTTAAGCCTGTGGTTGTCCTTAAAAGTGGTGCTCCAGATCCAGATTTCCTTTTTACCGAGCGTTCGACTTCGAACCTTTGACCAATTGCCTTCACCGCAGAAAGAAATGTTTTCACATTTTCTTTTCTTAAAATATAAAAAATCTGCTTGTAAGTCATTTTCGACTGCCTTAATCCTGCACTTCGGTTTTTTATATCCTCACCAAGATGCCATCTTACCATTTTAGGATTAATTTTTTCACTTATTATTATATGCTATAATAATAATAATGATCTGTAAAATAGAAATTTTCAGTTAAAATATACAAAAATGCATGGAAAAATATTGGAAAATCGATTTCTTCCTTCTTTCACACTTGGCCCATTTTTTTTTTTTTTTGCTCATGAGTGTATACGACTTCCCCCACTCTCTATTTGTGCCTAAATCTAAACGCAGATTCAATGAACAAAGCTTCTTTTCCAGAACTACCCGCCTGTGGAACATTGTTCCGCTGACCTGCTTCCCGGTTGAATACAGCATAGTAGCCTTCAAATTCAATGTAAGCAAGTTCTTGTTGAGCCATCCCCATAAATATTCATATTTTTTCCAATTTTCACCATTAACGATTACTAAACTGCCATCTTACATTCATTAACCCTCGAGTGATCTTCAGGCTTTGATAACTTGTGAAGCCTAAGTAAAAAAAAAAAAAACAAAACAAAAAACACTGGAAAAAAAATATGTTAGAGATCTACTTAGGGTTAGGTTTTCATATTACATCGTCTGACATCTCACTTCATATTAATCATTACACCTATCAGTTATTACGTGGCTAATAAAAAAATCTTTCAAAAGTTATGTTTTTAAATCACACGTAAAACACAAACATCCACAATCATCTTTCCCATTACATTTTTAGAATATACATAGCAAAACATCTCCTAAAATAAGAAAACAAATACTTAATAAATATTAATTACAGCAATCAATAGTACAAAACTATACACAATTTTGTTTTAAAAGTTTTCTATATTCCCATAATAATGTTTAATGATAGAAAAAAAGAGGATACCTATTTCTCATCGTAGCATCGTTAAGTATTTTGAACGTAAATCTTCCTCGCATGCTTCTTTGCACATATCAATTCTTACAAATCAATTACACTAGAAACTGGTCGTAATAATCATAACATAGATCGCCAGAGCCATTGGGTAAATAAAGCAGGTTAGCATACAAATCAGTTATAATAGAAAATATACTGATATCAAGTGGTGCGTTCATGGTGATAAAATAATACATTTCAATTCTATTTTTATTTCATTTTTATTTATGCATTTATATTCTATTTATTTTTCATTAATTTTAATTTTAGTTATTTTGATTTTTTTTACTATTCTGATTAAATGCTGATCTTCTAAAATAATACTTACACAAATTAATCAAAATAAAAATACTTTTATTTCTATAACGTAGTACAATCCTTCCAGTGTTTGTGTATAGACACAATTTACACCTGCTCCGCAATCTTAAAGCACAAAATATCCTCATTTTTACATAAGTATATTGCTGCAATGATGTTGTTCTTTAGTTATGAAATAATAGTGATATTTTATGTACATTAACTTAATAACATCATAATTAATACATCTTATATATAGTTCAAATTCGAGTAAAAATAGCGGAAGTTTATTTAATTCCTTATTTTCCTTATCCAACGCCTGCACATAGGTCTCACTAGTTACAAATAAAACATTATCTAGAATATTGTAATCGATCGTGGATACATGTGAATAAATATCGAAATCGAAAATTAATATTAAAATTAGAAAGCATATAAAGAAAAGTTCTCCAAGTAATCTTTGAAATAAAAAAAATCCAATGCTAAAAATAGATTGGGATACTTATGTTCAAATAATTATTGAGATTTATACATATGGAATACTATTGTTTTAAAAAGCTCTCCTTAGCACTGATGATGATAAAAAAATAAAAAATAACTTTTTCCTGCAAAAAAATGTAACTAAATTTGTAAAACGGCAAAAAAAAAAAATAATAATAATAAATGCAAAAAACAGAAAAACAACTCCAATGGCAAGACTTTTTATTCATGTGTCTCGTATATATATCGATGTTTCAATCACTTAATTTTCAATGCAATTGCTAAATGAATGTTAAAGCTAAGCTAAATGGCCGATTCTAGTCGAGGGTGACTGGAAGACTAATTTTCATTAGCTGCTACTGAGTTAAAAGGGGAGGGTGCCATCCTATTCTCAGGATAACTCCATTTGCCTTTGATGCTTCCCTTATAATGACTGAGTGCTTTAGCAAGCAGACATCAAGTACTATTTTTAAGTCTTGGGTATGAATAAACGAAGGTTTGAGCCCCGTTCCCCGGCCGATTTGGTGAATATTCTGACCATTATGCCAAATGCACAGATCAAATGAACATTTGAGAAAAAGTACATTTTCAAAAATATCATTCACTCTTCCATAGTATACTTTTACATTCTCATTTTGTTTGTTGTCTTGAAAGTTATTTAAATGAATACATCTTTAATATTTAATTCCTTCCTTTTGTCCCTACCCCCATTTCAAACTAATAGGTAATTTACAATCTCGTTTACATTCAATTTTCTACTTTCTTACTTTCTCCTTTCACTACTGATACCCATTTTCATTTTATCTTAAATAAATATTCAGACTATTCTAGTCAATTATTCAACCAAGAATAAAACGCAATAGTAACATATATTTATGAAGTACTTTTATTAATATGTAAGCATTTACACTACTAAAACTTTTATACTGAGATATAAGTTGTGTGAAAGAAAATAAAGTGTACATGTTTGTTTTATTACTGATTTTGTGCTTTGAATTCTTTGGAATATTATGCATACATCATCCGATATTTTCAGATAAAAAAATGCTTTAGAAATTCAATTTTTCTCATTAATTAAACGTAAAAAGGTTTCTCTTCGATTATTTTAATTTACATTTTATCGGTTGTAGGTATAAAGGGGAAAGTTATGTAAAATATTACTTGATGGACTGGCAAGTGTTAAAAATAAGCATTCTCCTCCTTCCATGAACAAACCACGAAATATAAAAAGTTCTATTTATTCTAAATTAACTTGCTAAAGTGATCAAAACAAGTTTTTATATAATCTGAGAATTTGTTTAACACTTTATTATCCATTTTATACATGTGTCGAAAAAAACAAAAAATAAAACCAATTGGTCATGAATTTTTGACGATATTTTGAATTTGGGGGGAAAATCACCAGCGATTTTTAAATCTTATCTAATGAGATCTGCTAAAAAAGATAAGTCGAAGTGAGTAACTCAAGTGGTATTGTCTGTAAATGTTGCTCCAAAACTTAATGAATTAATCTACTTAAATCGTGAACTGAGGTATAATTGGATGAGAGCAGTTAGTCGGATTCTGGCTCTGGAAGAAGTCGTAGATTTTCTACATAACAATAAAGAATATTTCTCTCTTGGGGTTTGGGATTTTTCATTGTGAATCACCACAGTGATGAATTTAAAGAGTACCAAAGATGAAGCATTCACATTGAGTATTATCAAAATAAATGTGAAGCGCTTTATTGTGGAATATTGTCCATAGCTAAAATTTGGTGAGTTTGTTGTCTTGATATCCAATTCCAATAAAAAAATATTTGCCTGTTATATGACACATGAATTGTTTTGGGATTATGTGATATGGAAGCATAACAGCTACCATAAATATTTCTTATACATATTTTATTGAATCAAAAGTTGCTATTTTATCCACGTTATGCTATTAACCTTGTATCATTCATGCAACTACAATATTGCAATAATAACTACAGAAACATTAAAGTTCACAATACAAAGTGCTTTAAATAAGTTTCCAGATTTTTTTTCTACAGATATTTAAAATTGTCGTTGACTCTTGAAAATTCAGTATGTTGTTGCTATGCATCTTATGACATAACTGATCAATTTTTATGATTTCAGATTCAACTGAACAGCTACAGCAGGAATTACTAAATTCAAATGAACACTAAATTCAAATGAACAGCTACCTTAATTGTCACAGTTGGTGAATTTCAAGAATGCAATCTGGATACAAAGACACTTTAGAAGAACGATATGCAATAAAATTATGTTTTAAACATGGTGAAATTTGTTACAGAAACGTATGGAATGTTTCAGACTGCTTTTGGGCCATATTGCATGAATCAAACATTAGTTTTTGAGAGGCATAAGAGATTCAAGGAAGGCAAGGAGTCTGTGAGGGATGATGAGAGGTATGAGAGGAGTAAGGAAGTCAGAACACCAGAATTTATTGGCCAAATAAAGAATTTCATAGATAAGGACCGTCATGACAATAAGTAAGAGACAATAAGTGTGGAAGATTTGTGCAAAGTTTGTCCCAAGGATGCTCCATCCTTGTCACAGACGATTTGACCAAGATGGGCATCAACACAGTTTCTCACCGACCCTATAGTCCAGTCCATACCTGGCTCCCTGTGACTGTTGGTTATTTCCTAAGCTCAAGGAAAACCTTAGAGGTTGTCGTTATGAGAGAATTGAGGTGAAAGAGGCTGTGATGAGGAAATTTACACGCTCACACAAGAAGACTTATATGTGGCCTTCCAGAAATTGTTGGAATAGTAAACAAGTGCATTGCACTCGGAGGAGATTACTTTGAAGGGGACTAGAGTTTCATGTGTGTGCTATCAATAAAAGTTCCCATACGAAAAGAGTCTAGAAAATTATTGAAGGCATCTCATATCTTGATTGTCAAGCATTCTTATTTTATATGCTTCGTCATGCTTCTCATAGACTAAAGGAATTCTGGGATTATTCAGATCCGTGGTGTAATGGATAAAGTACTAAGTAACTTCAGTTTTCTGAAAGTTTAAGGTCCACTGCTCAGTGCAGGCTATGTTAAAAATACAATTACGAATTACTTAGAATTTCTATCTGGTCATGGCTGAAGGACCAAGAGTATGTTACCCCTGTGGATTAAATAAACGATTCGTTCAAAATTATGTGAGATTCACAAGTTTGATAGAAAAATTTCCGAATTTGGTAGAAAGATTCTCGAGTTTGACTAGATAAATCTGAAGGTTGGAAATTACATCGACTGAAACGTTGTGAAAATAACACTGGCAATGAGAAAAGTCCAAATAATGCAAATTATTAATCTTCATCTAAAATAAGAGAATGCTTTTCATGCAAATTAAAACTTTTTTATTTATCATTACAAAAAGACTAATTCAATGCAAAACTGATGCAAGACAGCGGTCATTTATAAAATGTGATCTTTGTTTCAAAGAACTGAGGGGGAGACAGAGTGAAATCCTATTTACTAATTCATTATATCTTGTCATTCAATATCATTACATGCCTGATTGCCTTTAATTTTCTGTTATTCCCAACTTACTAAATTATATATTAGGTTATCTATGCACTTGATATCTTACACTTATTGCCGAGGGAAATTACTGATTCATTTCTTTCTCAATGATATAAAACCAGAGTTTGACTTAGCATACGTTATTTCATAATCTGAAATATTATGCTATTTTATTCCAATATTTGCTGTGTAATTTGTTTTATAACTGAGGTAGTTATGTGGCAGTTTCGGTTGTTCATGGCATGTAAAAACCATTATACAAACATTGTGGTTGGTAACATAGATTTTTGATTGACTGTGCCATCACTCGGATACTGATGGTTAGTTTTTAAAAGAGATTTATTAATACAGGCAACTTGAAGAATATACAAGCAGGGTGAGGAATTTCTGGACTTTAACAACTTCGAGTTGCTCTTGAGGGAAGAAAAGATAGACAGACCGACAGATAGCTAGATATACACCTTTCTTGATACACCTGTTAGACTCTTTATGGAGCGGCCATGTTTAATTCTAACTGCTTGAGTTGTCAGCTAAAAAGAGAGAGTTTTTGCTTCTTTAGGAAGTCACATGATTTTAAAGGCTTCTTTTAATTAAAAGTTACTTTTGAGAAATTAGTAGCATTTTGTAAACCCGCATCAACAGATAGCACAGTAAGCTTGTGTAAAAATTGCCAGTATTTTATTATCTCAGTCCATATCTTTAATGGTATTAAGTAACAGACAAATATGAAAGATGACTGTTGTTATTTGAATTTACAGTGTGGAACAATAAAGTTGTCGCCCTAAATAAAACAACACTAAAGCTTTATTCTAAAACTTTTATTGAAAAAATCAATTCAGGTAACTTAATGATGTAGTAGAGCTGAGATCTATTCAATGTAGCCGCCTCAATAACTGACTTGATACAGGTCCAAAACTGAGAACATGCCTTTTCCAGAAACGCTAGTGGGAGCTCGGCGAATACTTGTCAGATGGTGGCGATCAGGCTCGTTTTGGTGTCATGGAAGGCCATGTTGGTGATGTTCTTGACGTATGGTCAAATGAAGTATTCCAGCAGATTCGGGTCATGGGAGGAGGAGTGCCAGTTAGAGAATGGTACAAAGTTGTAGCACTCCTTCTGAAGCCTGGGTCTCTTTAGATTTGTGCACCGGTGCCGATTCCTGCTGCCACACCTAGGGTCTGCCAGCAGCCACCTGATTGCACCAGGGGATCACTACACTCTTCAGCACATCTAGGTACCCTTTGGGGTTGACTTTCAAGCCGACTTTGAAGATATTATGTGGCATGGTGTGGCCCTCACTTGAAACCGCACCAAAGAACATAACTGTAACCAGGAACTTTGAGGGTGCTAGCAATGGTCTTTTTGTCATAACTTGGATCGGTAGAAATCATGAGTAGTAAAGCGGCTCATCTCCGATCTTGCTGGTTGAACATTGTATCACTTAAGAAGAAGATAGAAGACTCCTATCGCTCTTGGGATGTCTACACAAATCGCCAACTAATAGATGGTCTGCAACAAAAAAAGAAAAAAGAAAAAGAAAACCAGTATAAAGTGGTCGCCCTAAACAAATGGAAATGGAATCATGTCATTTTTTTCTAGGGCGACGAATTTATCATTCCACCTTATCGTTGCAGTCTCAATGTTCCCTAAAACGTGTCCCATTGTGTCCTGATAATAATGGCACGTTAAAACATTTTATTAATCTATAAAGGCTTTTCTTATCTGACAAGTAAGATTTTTCTGTTAGCTTGCAAATATTAAAATATGAACCAACGGTATCAATATTCCTGAAATATCATTTTTTGATACGTAAAATAGGCCCCGCAATCTCCTAATCAACTTCTCTCAATAGAAAGAAATTCCAATATTTATTAGAATTATCGATTGCATTGGTTGTTCACATATTAAAAAATAATTCTTTATAGTGCATGTGAGTTTAAAATTGTGAACGATTCAATTAGATAACAATTCATGTAGATGATAACACAGCATTTTGTATTGGGAAAATATGTTGATATCCAATTGGTGTTTAATTTCTGGTGCTATGCATAGGAATATGAATTTAAAAATAAACTTCAAAATTTTTATTTCATCGTATGTTTTTATGTTTTTCAATGTCCAAAAACATTCAGCAAAAATCATATGCAGTAAAGAACAATAAAATTGTCGATGTGAAAAGACATGATTCCATTTCCGTATGATGAAAACCAATTTTCTTTTTTAGTTGCAGACCATCTACTATTTGGCTGGTTGTGTATAAATCCCAAGAGCTATAAGAGCCTTCTATCATGTCTGAAAGTGATATAATGTTCAATGAGCGAGATTAGAGATGCACCGCTGTACAACCCATGCTCTGTCTAGATCCAACAGGACCATTGTTAGCACCCTCAAAATGCATCGCCGGATTGCCACGAACAAGAACGTGCCCAGGGTGATGAAAACAAAGTTTTCAAGTATGGTTATGGTCTTTGGTGTGGTTTCAAGTCGGCTTGAAAGTTAACACCAAAGTGTACCTAGATGTGCTGAAGAGTGTGGTAATCTCCAGGTGACCACTGGCAGACCCTGCGTGTGGCAGCAGGAATCGGCGCTGGTCCACTTGTCCAAAGAAACCCAGGCTTGGCTTCAGAAGAGGTGCTATGACTTTGTACCATTCTCTAACTGGCCCCTTTCCTCTCCCAACCTGAACCTGATGGACGACTTTATTTGGTCATCACCAACATGACCTCTCACAACAACAATGCCAGCCAGATCACCGCCATCCACCAAGTATTCGCCAAGCCTTCGCTGGCGCTTGTGGAAAAGGCATGCTCCTAGTTCCAGATCCATATTGAGGTGGTGATTAAGGCTGAAGGCAGCTACATTGAATAGATATGAGCTCTACTACATAATCAAGTTACCTGAATTGATATTTTAAATAAAAGTTTTTAAATGAAGCTGTAGTGTTGTTTTATTTAGGGCAACAACTTTATCGTTCCACTGTATAAATATGAAAAAAACATTGTTGTACTACTGAGTCATCGTTTACCAAGACCAAAAACCAACTCAAGAGGAAGGATTAATTAATTTATCAGGTGAATGGTACAACAACATCTTGAGAGAATTGATAACCATGAATTTGGCAGAATTTGATTATTTAAGATGACGGCTCAACAAGAATTTGTTTACATCAAACTTAAAAAGGACCATGTTAAAGTCAACTTGGAATTAGCCCCATGGAATTGTGTTCTTCAAATAGGTAATTCTTAAAAAGAAACTTTGCTCATTGAAATTTTATTTAATTTCATGTATAAAGAAAGAAAAGAAAATTATTTACAATGGTTGCAGCTAAAGGTTGGAAATGACTTATGTGCAGGAAGGACGCATTAGCCAAAACATCGTATAAATATAAACATAAATTTGATATTGATACTAAAGATTTTTATTCATGAATGTGTTATTATTTATTCTTAATTTTTTCTTTCCTTGATTTCCAATCAAACAGTTAAAAATTATCTGACCAAAATTTTTCAAGAATATCACTGTATTTTTTTTTTACTAATGAGTGACAATTTAGCAGAGCCAAGAACTACTTGAGAATAAGGGTTAAAATGGAAGATGGATTCTACATTTAATGAAGAAAATTATTACGTAAATATTAAAAATGATTAATAGAATCTAAATTAGTTATAGACCAGTTTATGACAAGTGTTTCTTGACATTGGATTTGACGATGGCCATGTTGTGGGTATAGTGTTCTACCTAAAGGAAGGAAACTATTTATTAAAATTCTTACTGACACTAGGCACAGAAAGAATAATAAAGTTTTGTTTTCAGTTGTCTTATGAAGACGCGTTCTTGCTGTAAATGTTTTACAAAGAGATATCAAAGATTGGATATCAGTCGAGTATCTACGATGAAAATAACGATAGAGTAGAAAAGATTAATAATGTCTATTCAGCAAAAAAGGAGCTATAGAGATCATTCTTCACTAAACACTTTCTTTTTATGCTCTCTTTGTCTTCGGTCTGTCTGTCTGTCTGTCTGTCTGTCTGTCTCTTTCTCTCTCTCTCTCTCTCTCACTCTCTCTCTCTATTCCTATCTTTCTCTCTCGCTCGCCCGTTTGTGATGCACTTTGTCTAATTTCATGCAAGTTTTTAATAAATATTCAGTTCAATAGTAACTCCATTTACTCAGCATTCCACATTCCGAAGAAAAACGATATAAATAATATTCCCAATAATTCATTTAAAAAAGAACTCAATAGAAGTTAACAGAACAATATGAGCACGTATTTATGCAATTCTAAAAGTCATATTAAAGATAAGTAATGTGTATGTAAGGTCATCTTCATGTTCGGGTGGGAGAAGCCAATCTAAAATAGAAAGATAGATTTGACCTTTGACCTTGTCACTTATAAGAGAAACACTTTTCCATGACCTTTAGCAAGCAAAGCCCACCATTTGCATAACAAGTGAATATATAGGAAGTTAATTTTATTGTTTATCATCATTGATTACAATAATCATCGTTTATTTTTCAGTGGACAGCTGTCATAATCATACTTTTACATTTTAATTTGATTAAATCAACATTCAATCCAGAACTTAGACTCATAAAATCATGTAAAAGATTTCCTTTTACTTCCTATGAAATAATTTCAAGTTGAATTAATTTTTAGGATGTCTGAATACAGTGGATGCACTTTTATTATGTACTTATACCTCCACATGAGTAAAAACGAATTATCCCATTTCAGCATAAAATGTATTAAAATATAAAACCAAATATCATTAAAAATAATCATTTTTTATGTCCTTTTACACATATGTATAACTTCCAGTAAGTTCACATTCTTTGTAATACATCACTTTATGTACACGAGAGTTTTTGATCTATCATTTCGTTTCACCAGAACATAAGTCTTGTATCTTTAATCTTGAAACAATATGGCTGAAGATCATTTTTAATCATGACTTAATCCATAGTTACTTAGGCACTAATACCATAGCAATATACTAAATGAAATCAATGAATTTACTTCCAATATATTGTGACATTGAATAACCTAAGAAGGGTAGAGTTGTTGTTAAGTAGCCCAAACAAACCATAAAATCTTACAAGATACAAAGAAGTGTGCTTTTCTTTTCTTTTATACTGAAATATTAGCTTTTATCTTATGTAGATGGTAAATCAACGGGCCTTCCAAATTCTCAGGTAACCTTTTCTGTTATATATATGTTGGTACAAAAATAATGTCGTTTTTTGACATGAATTTAAACATAAAAAACGACATTATTTTTGGACCAACCTAATAGTATAACTGAGTCTCTGATATGGATATTCTAAACATGTTAACACAATCTGCATTGAAAGGTAAATATGATCGATATGCTGAAATAATTTTGGAATATTTTCATGATTCTGGAGTATGCACTACTACCCAAGAGTGATAAACTCTTAGAGGTGAAAAAGATTTTTATAAAGTGGGGTTTGGAGATAACGTAGATTCGTTGGTTAAGTAAGCTCAAACATTAGGGGAAAGGGATATTTTGAAACAGTCGATAGTGAAGTAAAACATTTGATGAGTAGTATTAATGGCATCCCGAGGACCAACTAAATAACGAAACGATAATTGAAAATAATCAGTCATGACGTAACCAGCAAATACAATAGGTGATGATAATTGGATTGAATAAATGATTTTACGAGTGTTCAACCTTATGGTTAACCATTCAATTAATAAAAACAACTGAATCTATTAAAGTTAGATAGTTGACATTTTTGATGTACAGTCAGATTGATGTTTTTATTTCAACTGAGATCATCTGAAAAATACAACTGAAAAATTGAACAAAGTCCAAACTTTCTTGGACCCAAAATTTGTTGTGATTTTATCTAAAGAGTATCAGGTGTCTATTGAATGTCTGTTCAAAGTGACAGCATATGTTGAACAAACTAAGGTTTCTTCTCAAAACGACAAATCTTTTCGGCTAAGAAACAGGAAAATATTTTAAACATTGTCTGTCGTTTAAGTTGTGGAATCATGTCATGAATAAACTAGGAAATGCAATAAATGGATTTGTCTTCTAATGAAGGTTGTACGAAAACGAACGAAAAGTTTCTTTTGATCTCTAAAAATATGATAAATGATTTTTTCATAGCACGCACTTAAAGTATAAAATGTTCAAATTAAGTAGTTTATTTATTCGTTGTAGTTAGACATGTTTCCATAATTCCAGTTTCTGATCCCATACCAATGTTTACTGACAAGGATCACAGAAACTTTATTTGTTAGATAATTAACATGGAAGTTGTAGAAAAAAAATCCAAAAACATCCACAAAGTGTGGTTCTATATTCTTTGAAAAAGAGCAAGCAACTAAAAGTAAATAAATAACAAATTTCAATAGTAAACTAAGGGAAATAAATATTAATAAAAAATAAACTTAAATTAGAAAAACAATGAGAAAGAAAATAAATGTGTAAATTGAAAAAAAGATTTTTATCAAACCGAAAACCATTCCTGTCTACATTTTGATTATCTTGTCACTTATATTATAACACGTTTTCTCTTTCATTTTTTTTTAAATTAGTTTTAAAAAACAAGTTGGCAAAAGCATGTTGTTAAGCGTATAAACTTCAAAGTACTTACAATTGGTTGAGATTGTGTCTGTTTGTATTGTTTATGTACGTCGGCGCTAATAAAGGTACGTGATTGTCAAGGAAATAATTAATTCTTATCTCTGAAATAGTCAAGAAACAGGCTGAGAAGAGAAAAAGAAATCTAAACCAGTCGTAAACACAGCAATGGTGTTTTTCATTCTTTTTCCAATAAAAAAAAAGCTTTATTTAATAATTCTATGGTCATGCATAGAAAAAAGATCAAGGAATCTGCTTTTGTATTTATCTCTGTTTTCTTGATAATTTCGTGTATTTCCCTCTTATCTTATTCGATCAGTCTATTTTAACTTTAAAACAAGAGAGGAAGGAGCTTTAAACAAACAAATAAATCTCTCTTCCCATGATGCTCTAGTTTTCTTCTTCTTCAGTAGACATGTTTTAAACTGTGACTGGTTAATATCGGTCATGTAATTGTTTTCGTTGCGACTCTGATAAAATTAATTAGGAAATGTGACGCCAGTCTATTCTTTGTGTTAATATTTATTTTTTACTAATATTATTATTTTTTTAATTCTTTACTGATTGGAATGTTATTTCATAGGAATTTTTGATTGTTTGAAGTTTATGTCCCGAAGAATTCATCATCAGTAATACCTGGTGGGCTGTTGATGGGGTGCTTCTGTTTTTGTCTGATAAAATCACTAGTGCTCTCTCTTTCTTTATCTCTCTTTTTGTCTCTCTTTCTCTCCTTCTGTTTGTCTTTCTGTCTGCCTCCTCCTACATTGCTTCTTTTTCATATTTAACCTTAATTTTATCCCCCCCTGGTTTTCATATTTTAGTCCACCACTCAACAACTCCATTACAATTTCTTCTCATTAATTTTGAAATCCATACAGTTCTCTCTTACGTTGTTTTCTTTCTTTATTTCTATGTGTGCTAAGATCAGTCTTTGGTTTCGTCTATAGATTTATTTCGGCAGTTAGAAGGACATTGATTTGGAATCTTAATATACTCAAGGTCTAATTGGGTTGCAACCACTATCATTTTTTACTTTGATTTTTAATTTACATACGTGTTTATATTATGTACACTACGTAAATTAGATGGCAACACGAATAAGAGACAGTCATATTTTCCCAAAATGCTCACATGAAAATGAAGAAATATTAGATAAGAACAGCAGTATCAACCACAAGACACCAATTATGCCTAATACTTAATGTTAGTATGTGTGATATCAAAAACTTTCTTTACTTCTTGCGAGTGTACCATTCAAAGTAAATAAGAATGGGGATAGCATTCATTTGTACGAAAACCACTTAGTCATTCTGCCAAATTATGCGTAGTTACCGCCATTCTGTGCACTTTTGCAAAAAATGCAATGGCGTATTTCTGCTTCTGATGCACGTCTATGGCAGTGGTTGCTTTCTTAGTGTCTCATATTGTCAATATCCACAACAGGGAGATAAAACTTTAAGTTTAGGAATGCATAAGTACAATCATCATAATAATGCGGTTTGCAATCCCCTTTGATCCACTCAAGTTATTACTTTTGGAACACCTCTTGTATATTGAATTTTTGTTTTGCAAAACTCACATTTTTGTATACTTTTCAGCTCTAGTATTTTAGTATGAGACTAGGAAAAATATGAAATGTGTTCAAATATTAACTAATGAAATTTGTGAATGAATAAATAAAAATGAATGAATAAATAAATAATAGTTAACACCTCATGCCCATAAAAATGCATGAAATTAAAAGCAACAACAATTAAAAACACTACTGGAAGACAAAGGTAGAACAATAAAAAAAAAACTAAAGAAAGACAAATACAATATGGTTTAAGCCATCATGTGTAGATGCTTTTCTTTGCCAGTGATGTGGAATTCGTTGTAAATACAAAACAATATGCTTCTTTCTCTGTTTCATTCTCTCTTTCTCTGTCTCTCTCCTTTTCTCTTGCTATGCTTCAGTATCAAACGAAATAGAATAAAAGAAAAAGATAAATGCTAGAATAAAAAGAAAGAAAAAAATATAATTGGCAACAAAATTTGACCTAAATAAAATATTATGTTTAGAATACATAAATATTCCATTAATATGTGCTGCTATTACATATTATTATGCTGTAATTACATGCAAATCGGAAATATTTGAATTTAAAAACCTGAAGTGAAAGCACCTACGCATTAGTGTGTCTCATGATTTCTCAAAAAATTGAAAATTTGAGAATGTTTGATTTTTATTGTTTAATTTTATTTTAATATTTATGTACCTCCGCGTCTTCTCAAAACACATGGATAGTCTTTAAAGTCGTGGAATGTTCTAACTTGGTCACTAATATCTAGTGTTCAATTTTCATACAAATCAGAAACATGTGAATTTTGCGGAATAGTGTTGTGCCAGTTTTATGACAACCTTTCCCAAAACCAATATAGTAAATATGCATTGGCTGTGCAAGGACATCAATCATTAAAAAGTAATTCCTAGGCAAGCACACACTTTTTTGTCTTTATACAATTATATATATGTGACAGGCATGCGCGGAAGCGCTTAAGATTTGTGTGTCGGCATCTTGGGCATGCTGATGGCGAAAAATGAGTTCATCTAAGGCTACCAAAAGATGATGCCAAAGTCGTTCAGCAAGTAACTGCTGAGATTGCTCTGGTAGCGTATCAGGTGGTATCAACAAGGTTGTTTGGGATTGTATTGGGTCGTATCGCCGGAGTTGTTCAGGATTTATTATTATTCAGTTGACTGTTGAACTATATTTTACTAGTATGGTTACCAAACATTGCCTGGGAACATAAACAGTGAAATAGAAGGGTCAAAAAGTGTGTGTAACATGTTTTTTTATAAACTTTGATCTCTTTCTTTATCCTCCTCTTTATCTTATTTCTCCTCTCTCCCACCTCTCCACCATCCTTTTTCCATCCTCCTCAATAACTGATATGAATAGATTTCAGGTCCTTATTTACTTGCGTCCCCAAGAGGATAGAGTTAGACATACGGTGGGTTTTTAATGTGAGGAAAATCCATCTCCCCAAAAGAACTTTGGATTTAGAACAACAATAAAACTTGCTTCAATCTAGAATGATTTCTCCTCAACTGACTGAGAACAAATCTAATCTAATGTATTATTAGAACAAATACTACCCTTTCTCCTAATCATGAAAAATTATATTAGTTTATTGTTGTGCTACTCTTTGAAAGTTTTCGAAATATATATATATATATATATATATATATATATATATATATATATATATACTAGCTGAAACCCCCACCTCGGGCAATAAAAGGAAATAATTAGTAATAGACCACAGTCTACTTAACTGAAATTAAATTGTTTGTCTAATTTGGATTTCTGTATTTTTTTTATATACTTAAAAAAATCAAATGTGTGAAGACGAACACAAAAAACATTGACAATGTGAATAAATTTTGTGACTTCTTCTATTAGTATAATTGATAATCCCGTATTGTCTGTCTGCTGGCAGACATCTAATAATATCTATTCAAATATTTTACAACAGACACACAGCCTAAGACAGTTTCACATAAAGAGAAATGAAAAAAAATGATTACATTTTAATATTTCTATTTGTTTGATTCCAGACAAAATTTAATGTACAAAATTAAACTGTGCATGTCATATAAGCGGTTCTTTGAATGAGTTAGAAAATACTAAAGGGAAGTAACTTTTAAAAAATGATGTTTAAATTAAAATGGAAGCGAAAGTAACAAACTGATCGTCTGATTCATCTTGACTAACGTTATTAAAATACGAGAGAACAATAGAAAATCACAATTGGTCAACATTTCATTAACTCTAGCTTTTGTCATGCTTTGTTCAGATCTAACTGAAGATATAAAAACAAAAAGAAACAAAAAGGAAATTAAAAAAAGTGGTTGTATTACATAATCCACCCGTATAACCAGTGAGAATTTCCTTGTTGAAAGTATGATAAATTAAGAGATCTTCAGCAATTATTTTATTTTTCTTTAAAAAAGTAACAATAATCCTTCACAATACAAAAAATATGATGTTAACTATTCTGCTGAAAACATGAAGAAATCAAAGAAAATATTTAAAGTGAAATACTAAGAAAAATATGTTTTGATAGCGTAACTGCCTTCATGTGTCTTTTTATTGTTATGTAAAAAGTTATGATTAGAAACATTGCATTTTCAGTTAACCATGATTTAATAAAATTGCACTGTTGGATAGAATGTAAATCTATTGTCTGTTGTTTGTATAAATATTTCTCTACATTAAAGATTCAGGTTTTGTCTGTTTTTTTTTTTTTGAGTCGCTGATTACTCTCCCCCTTACGTGAAGAAAGACTGAAGGTTAATTTTTTTATGTGGGAGATATCCAGCATCCCAAAAACTAACACTCTAGTTTATACACAAATTAAAATCACTCAAGTAAAAAAAAGTTCTCTTCTCTTCTCTTCTAATCGTGGCTAGATTTAGATCAGATACAAAATATGTACTCCCAGACTAAAGTTTGGAATCATTTTAAACTTAATACAATAGCTATAATTAATAATTAATTATACGCTTAGTTGAGCACAGGTCAGTATTTTACTCATAGCTAAGTAGAAATTATTGTTTCATACATTTTTGTAATTGAACACAATAGGTCTTATAACAGTTGTACTTGACAGAGCTAATATCATAATACTCGATGATACTGATAGATCAATTCCACTTATCAACGCGTGTACAGACATTTAATGCTGAAACACATTACCTATGGAAAACATTTAATTATATATATATATATATATATATATATATATATATATATATATATATATATATATATAGTAATCCACATACAGTACTGTTTCCTTGTATCCCAACTCATCAGTGCAGCTAGACTAGCACCTTTCCCCAGCCAGGGATTGGACCTACAACCATGGCATTGATACTCGGCAGGCCTAACCACTGGCCTATTGAGTCAGTGCTCGCAAATGACCTCTACAAATGTCCATTAAATAAACGTTCGACCACCACTTTTACAGAGTTTGTTTATTTACAATATATATATATATATATATATATATATATATATATATATATATATATATATATATATATATATATGAGTGTGTGTGTGTATGTGTATGTGTGTGTGTGTGTGTAAACAAATCGAGCGGAGGCATTTGGAGGATGTCAAAACTAAACATCGTTAAATTCATTACCCACACAACAGCAGCTGTAGTATAGCATATTAGTGAGAAGTCTTGACTGTCATTTGAGTGGTCAGGTTTCCATCCTGGCATGAGGCAGTTGCCTGTCTAGCCGCACCGATGAGCTGTGAAACAATACTGTATGTGAATGACTATATATATATATATATATATATATATATATATATATATATATATATATATATTACTATTGGAGTCACTGTCTCAAGAGTATATGATTCTACATAAACCAACGGTCATTTCCTTTTCTTTTCATTTTATTAAGAGGGAGTTCTAGTAGAAAAATGTCTATTTATATAAAATAGGATTCAGATAATCAGTTTCAAGTTTGATCGGGGCTATTGAGTTTATGTTGTCAAGTAATCTGAGAAAAATATGAACTTGATTTAAAGTTTCCGAAATGAAATAGCCTTGAATGCATAAATAGTCCACAGTGGAGTTACCTGCGAAACTCTATGAAGAGTAAGGCACAGGATATCTACATACTGAATAATTGCTTATATAGTGTTAGTTTCTTAGATGTCAATCCACTAAAATTCCTGTGTTTATCAAAAAGTGGTCTATAAATGAACAGAGCATTTTTATAGTATATTTATTTATACAAACATTATTAGTTACACATTTGCGTGCATGCTTCTGTAGTACCTCAATTCAGGGGGACCACTTCGTCAGACCAAATGTGTATAGATAGGTATGTGCATGTCGATATAAAGAGTGCCATACTTATATATTTGCTTGTGTTGAAACTATATACATATATATATGTGTGTGTGTGTGTGTGTGTGTGTGTGTGTGTGTGTGTGTGTGTGTGTGTGTGTGTGTGTGTGTGTGTGTGTGTGTGTGTGGATATGTGTGTGCTTGAGTATATCTGTATGAGTGTGCATTATATAGGTAAAAATATGTGTATCCGGGCTAAGCTATGAGGACAAACATGTGTAGTTTAATTGAGTATGTATATTTGAAATATATTGTGGTCTCACTATGTGGTCCTGAAAAATAATAATAAAAATGAAGTATAAACATGGTTTGAGCGCTAATGAATAAAGAAATAACATCAATTTGCTCTGGCACTACTAACATGTATGATCTACAGTGGTCAGTGAAAATATACTTGAAAAAAAAAACATAAAATGTTTCTTTGCAATTCACAGTAAAATTGAGTATGTATATTGATAACTAAGATAGGAACTTAAATTGATCAATCTGTAATAGCACCTCCGCCCCTCTTCTTTTCCTTTTCACCTCTTATGTTTTTCACTTCTTTCTACTTTTCATCCCTCTATCTCTTCCAACTACTTAAGATTCTGTCTCTCCGATTTACTTCTTTTTATTAAAATAAAATATATAAAATGAACGAGTCTTGATTTTGTTATTAAAATTGCTTTTTTATTTTTTAGTCTGACGAAGTGGTCCCTCTGAATTGAGGTACTATAGAAACATGTATGCACATATGTAACCAATAATGCTTGTATAAATAAACATTATACATATATAAATATTTCCACAGTCAGACAAGGTCACAGCTCACAAGAGCCATGAAACCCAACAAACCGGAAGTCCAAGACTCGAATTTCGTTGGCTTTCATGGCTCTTGGGAGCTGCGACGTTGTCTGGTGTGGAAATAATTATATATTCTCTCACATTCTGAAACTTTATATACATACATATATATATATATATCTGTGCGAACGCAGACCCCACACTTTTATTATACATTCCCTATTTAAGTTAAAACATTCTTATCAAAGTATTCTCATGTACATCTATATCAAAAACACTAGTAAACGTTTCTTTTTAACTTTTACATTTTTTATTTCCATACTTTGTTGACCAGGCGCGAACGCAGACACCACAATTTTAATGAACCACCATTCTGCCAGATCAAACATACCCATTCCTGTGTCTTGATACATCTTCTATCATTATATGTAATTAGTTTTTTAAAATAGTCAACCATATAGGAGCCTATTCGTGACCACACACACACACACACACACAGACATTTATATATATATATATATATATATATATATATACATATATATATATATATATATATATATATATATATAAAAGTTAAGTCGTATTCCTGTCTGTTTGTTTGCTCACAGTATATGTCATATATGAGGTCATAGCAGATGACGTCATATATCAAATAGAAATGGTTTAAAAAGGAGGGAGAGACAAAAATGAAAGTGACAAGCAGATTATTTAGATAATATATATATAATGTGCGTATATATATATATATATATATATATATATATATATAACTGCACGCGCGCGCGCGTGTGATGAGAATAATGGAAATAGTATTCCGACGAGATAGAGAGATCAAAAAGGAACAAACCAAGTTCTGTGTTAATCAACGCTTCGTCTTTATTGTAAAACTTCTCCTGGATGAATGAAGAAAATAAATACAATTTTTTAAAATGTATTTTTGTTGTAATGAAATGTATGACGCAGAACAGTGTATATGACTGAACTGGAAATTGGTTTGTTTAGGAGCTGTTTCCATAAAGTTCACATATGAAACAGAAAACGATCACTCATTACCTTTTTTATAAATCATATACACCAGACACTTCCTTCATAAATATACATCTTCTTTTACCTACACACGCCAATAACACAATAATTTGCAATGCTTTATAAAAACTAGGAATTCCAATAATGCAAACCACATAACAAACAATAAAACAAATTTTAAAAATAACAAAACATCTCCAAAACAAACTAATATGCAGGCATATACACTGTTCTGCGCCAAAATTGCCGTTATATATACGTTGGTGAAACCCTACGTAGATTAGAAAAACGAATCAATGAATAAAGGCGACATAAGAAATAGCAATTCCCTGAATGCATTATTCTCTCATTCATTGCAGCATAATCATACTTTTGACTAAAAAAAAAAAAAGCAATTGTTAAATTTATTTCAAATAAACCGCGCCGGAGACTTATTGAATCATCACTTATCACAAATCCAAGCACAACGTGCAGGTTTCTGTAAGTTATCGCTGTTAATAAACTCCTATAAAAGAACCTAATTTAATTTTAGACACAGGTAAACTCTGTCACACCATAGAAATACCTCCTATAATAATTAATACATATATATATATATATATATATATATATATATATATATATATATATATATATATATATATATATATATGAAAGAGCTGACCATTGCAGACTCCTCTGCCAATTTTGGGTCTAAACACTTGAAATTTTAGATGTAGGTTACCTGAACATGGGTCAAACGTTTGAATATATATATATATATATATATATATATATATATATATATATATATATATATATGAACATAAAGTTATGAACAGTACATAAGGCCTGATCAAAGCCGAGCTGAACTGCTAGTATATATATATATATATATATATATATATATATATATATATATATATATATATATATATATATATATATACACTCATGAGTAAAGAAATGGGCCAAACGTGAAAGAAGGAAAAAATTGATTTTTAAATATTTTTCCATGCAATTTTGTTAATTTTAACTGAAAATTTCTATTTTGCAGATCATTATAATTAGCATATAATAATAAGTGAACAAAATAATGCTAAAAATGGTAAGACCGCATCTTTGCAAGGATATAAAAAAACGAATTGCAGGATTAAGGCAGTCCAAAATGACTTACAAGCAGATTTTTGATATTTTAAGAAAAGAAAATGTGAAAACATCTCTTTCTGTAGTGAAGAGAATTGGTCAAAGGTTTGAAGTCGAACGCTTGGGAAAAGGGAAATCTGGATCTGGTCGCCCTAGAGCATCCACTTTTAAGGACGACAACATGCATAAATTAACTGTTTTTAAGGATTGAAAGAAAACTTATGTTGACCATAGCAAAGAATTCAAAACAGGGGCTAGAAATTCTCTTTCTAGATATACAATATCTAGACGAATGAAAGAAATAGGAATTTCTTCTAAAAGGTGTGCAAAGAAGCCATTTTTATCTAAGAAGAACATCGATGATAGAAAGAGATTTTTCTCGTGTCATGGCAAGAAAGATACAGACTGGTTCAGGAATGTTTTCTGGTCAGATGAATCAAGATTTTGTCTTGTTAGTGATGCTCGTGATGCTCCCGAACGGTGCAATCGAAGAACTGGAGAAAGATTTTCAACAAATGGCATAAAAATGACAGTTAAACACGGGAATGGAGAAATAATGGGATGGGAAACTTTTACTGCAGCAGGAGTTGGGGAACTTATTAGATGTGAGTAGTCAATCAATGTAAAGGAATACATTCGAATATTAGAAACAGGACTGTTACCAAGTATCCAGAAGGTGGGAATATCCCAGAACATTATTTTTCAACATGATAATACCCCCTGCACACACTGCTAAAGTCACAAAAAAACTGGTTTTCTAATAATTCAATTGATGTGATATTTTGGCCAGGGGAAAACCCCGATTTAAACCCAATCGAGAATATTTGGTCCATATCTCGTGCATTAGACAAAAGAACTTTTGAGAACAATGAGAAACCGTGGAAAGTTGTGCAAAGTGAATGGAATAGCATCTCCTTTTCACAATGTTCCACTTTGGTTGAGAGCATGTCTAAACGGATTGATCTTTTAAAGAAATCGAAAGGGGATGCGATTCAATCGGAAGCATTTATTTAAGTAAATGTCTTGCTTTGTGTTATCAATCTCGTTTAAGTTTTCTTGTTCAATTGTTCTTTGTTCAATATAGCTTTTAATGCAATAAAATGTATAAAATTTGTTTGGCCCATCTTTTTTTTTGTGCTCAAGTGAGTATATATATATATATATATATATATATATATATATATATATATATATATATATATATATAGTCTGCTGTTTGTCTGTTTTTCTGTACCACTTTTACTTAGACTACTGGGCAGATCTGGCTGAGAATATGCTATGATGAGTGCAGAAAACTAAGTATTATGATATTCATACGGTGCACACTTAGAGATTAATAAGTCTTGCAAAAAATAACCACAAATTTAACCATATCTAACCATCTATTTGGCATAAAGCATTCATTTTAAGTCAATGGTCTTTGACATTTTACAGTTTTAAGGGACAAATAGCCTAGTATACACATATATATCTGTATACTAGACTATTTGTTAATCGTAAATTCATGACCCACACAGCAGAAGCCTATAGAACAATAATGAGAAACCTAGACTGTCATTTGGGCGGTCGGGTTACGATCCTGACTTGAGGCAGTTGCCTCTGTAGCCGCACTGATGAGCTGTGAAACAGCAAAACAGTACTGTATGTTGATTACTATATATATATATATATATATATATATATATATATATATATATATATATATATATATATAATTAGATATCGAATCACTTCGCCCATACAATCATAAACATGTTTCTGATGTTTTTTTATGGGAAAATAAATGTATTTATATACCCATTAAATATGGTAGTAATTTAATGTTTAATATTTTACTGATGTTCAAGAAATCTTTATTTAGAAAAGGAAATGTGTTATTAGAAAGATATTAAAAGCTATTTTCAGTATAAAATGCTCACATAAATTAAATATGCACCGATTTATAGAAATATTCATAAAGTATCGTTTGTTTATTGTTTCGCTCATGGACTTTCATAAACATGTCTTTTTTCATTATTCTTTCATTTTACACGTGGTTCGTATTCCTCATTATCTAGTGAGTGTATTAATCTGAGATGGAATATTTCCTTAGCTTTACGCTAAAAAACAAATCTCTTCTTTCAATTCACATATTATGCCAAAAAAGAATGAGAATGAAACCTGAAAATAGAAATATCTTCATCTTTTGTTTGTAAATGTCTGCAGAACTGGTTTTATTCCATCAGTGTTGAGTGATTACCAAATATCTCTATATTCTTGATTATATTCTTGATAATGTTTGCATTGTGCTCTTTAGTGGTATGAAGAGAAAAAATGGTTTCTTTGATTCCTCACAATGATCACAAGTACTTTTCTATGGAATCTGCCTTTGTGTCGAGTTGAGGACCTCTTATCCTGTGCAATTAGACGCTCATAGTTGAAAATGATAATAGTTTTGTTGTTTGTACATTGCATTAATAGAATTGTACGGTCCGACAATGGGGCACGCGTTTGTTTTCCATCAACTGTATGCTTTTCCTCAGTTACCGTTTCCATCTCTTGAATAATCTTTAGCAACCATCCTGCAATGTCTTGGAGAATAATGCTTTCTCTGTTCTTGTATTCATCTACTTTTGAGCTGAATGTTTCCACTTTGATCTCACAATAAGAACAGCATTGTGAAGAAAGGAAATAAAACAGCAATCAAGCTCATAAACAATTATTTTACGATTATTGAGAAAATATAAGAATATTTTTAGCTTATCATAGAAACGTGTTCTGATATTGTAAGTATACGTTTGTCATATTCAAGTAATGTTAAGCACATGCAAGGTATCGCTATATTAAATTAAATTGTTATGATGTTCTTGGAGTTTATTCTTTTGTGTATATAAACATATGACAGCTAGACAAAATAGGCAGAATACACATTAGTAAGGCAAGAAATTTTACAAGGTCAGTACTGGAAATCTGGAAAGACTTGTTGTTACTCAGACTCCAGGGAACACCACAAGTTGTTTGCAGAGAAAAATATTTGATGATGGTCTGTATGAAAACACCTTGTGAATAATAATAATAATAATAATAATAATAATAATAATAATAATAATACCCCTCCTAAAATGCAGTACTGAACACAGTGGTGCTTTATATATATATATATATATATATATATATATATATATATATACTAGCATTTCAGCCCGTCGTTTCCCGGATGTTTGAAGGTGTATGTTGAGAAAAAAAAAAGAAAAAAAGCGGTCAATTTTTAAGAAATTTACTCCTATTATGACCCCTTAACATTTATAGTTTTGGGCTCAAATCAAGTTATTAAGTTAGATCCATGTCCAAGGAACCTATATCTAAAATTTCAAGTGTTTAGACTATAAAATTGTAGGAGGAATTTGGTAGAGTTCTCAAAGGTTAAATCGTTGAACCTTTACCCCTTAACAGCCAAATTTATGACCGAAAAACCGATCACAAAGATTTTCCCAAATTTCAGTACCGTGTATATCAAATTTCGAATCTGTAGACTTTAAATTGACAGAGTTATTGCGTAGGGAACTCTACACACAGACACACACACAGACACGTCCACTTTTATAGATATACTAACATTTCAGACCAGCGTTGCCCGGGTTTTTGGATGTGTATGTTGAGCAAAAAAAAAGGTGGTAGTAGGAAGGCAGGCTCGAACTCGTCCCGCAAAGGAGGAAAAGAATGAGAAAAAAACCTGACGTCTGTGTTGTTACGACCACCGCCAAACCGGAAGTCGCATTTTTTAAAATTAAGGCTAGACAATCGAAAGGAGAGGATGAATTTTTAAAATATTGTCGAAAACAGCGACCCCCCCCCTGCAGAAAAGTTCCCAGTTTAAGGTGAAGATATTAATGTTTTTAGCCAATTTTTCGATATTTGTTGTCTGAAAGGTCAAACTTTAAAGCGATACTGATATTGAGAAAATCCGACGCCACTCTCGAAAATGTTAGGCAGATATGCAAACATACATACATACATTTATATATTGGTAACTAAAAATTTTCGACTCAAACCGATGAAAAAGCTTGCCCTATCCCTGAATACCCTTTATGTAAAATTTCAAATATTTAGACCAGAAATTGTCTGAGTAATTTGGAAGAGACCACAGAGGTAAATTTTTTTAACTTTGACCCCTACTATGACCCCTTAAAATTGATTGTTTTGGGCTCAAATCAAGTTATTAAGTTAGATCCATGTCTAAGGAATCTATATCTAAAATTTCAAGTGCATAGACTCAAAATTGTCGGAGGAGTTTGGTAAAGTTCTAAAAGGTCAAATTGTTAGACTTTGACCTCTTAATCGCGAAATTACTGGCCCAAAACCGATCACAAAGATTTTCCCAAATCTCAGTAACTTGTATATCAAATTTCGAGTCTGTAGACTAAAAATTGACAGAGTTATTGCATAGGGAAATGTACACAGACACACAGACACACAGATACACAGACACACACACAGACACTTTCACTTTTATTTATATATATATATATATATATATATATACTAGCATGGCCGCCCGGCGTTGCCCCGGTGTTTGGATGTGTATGTTGAGCAAAAAAAAAAAAAAAGTGGTAGTAGGAAGGCAGGCTCGAATGCGTACCACAAAGGAGGAAAAGAATGTGATAAAACCTAACGTTTATGCTGTTACGACCACTGCCAAACCGGAAGTGACATTTTTTAAAATTAAGGCTAGACAATCTAAAGGAGAGGATACCTTTAAAAAATATCGGCAAAAAAAGTGGTCCCCCCTCCTGTAGAAAAGTGCCTAGTTGAAGGGGAAGATATTAATGTCTTTAGCCAATTTTTCGATATTTGTCGTATGAAAGATCGAACTTATAAACGATACTGATCTTGGTAAAATCTGTCGTCTCTATTGAAAGTTTAAGGCAGACATGCAAACATACATACATACATACATTTATATATTGGTAACTAAAAATTTTCGATGCAAACTGATGGAAAAGCTTGCCCTATCTCTGAATACCCTTTATGTAAAATTTCAAATATTTAGACCAGAAATTGTCTGAGTAATTTGGAAGAGACCACAGAGGTCAATTTTTTTTTCACTTTGACCCCTATTATGATCACCTTAATGTGTTTGTTTTGGGCTCAAATCAAGTTATTAAGTTAGATCCATATCTAAGGAACCTATATCTAAAATTTCAAGTGCATAGACTCAAAATTGCCGGAGGAGTTTGGTAGGCTTCTCAAAGGTCAAATCGTTGAACTTTGACCTCTTAATCGCCAAATTTCTTGCCCCAAACCGATCACATCGATTTTCCCAAATCTCAGTAACCTGTATATCAAATTTCGAGTCTGCCGACGGAAAATTGACAGAGTTATTGCGTAGGGAAATGTACACAGACACACAGACACACAGACACGTTCACTTTTATATATATATAGATGCTGTGTCTTGTGGCAGTCATCTGCAAATGCTAAGATTAGCAATAATACCAAAATGTGTAGTTGGTTCTACACAAAACTTTCACCAACATAAACAAATCATCTGTGTGCATTTCTGAACAACTTGATCTTTAGCACATGGTACAATGGGGAAAGGAGTGGTTGGTTACTTTTAATGCATCTAAAACCAAGCTTCTCTCTTTACATCATCAGCACTTTGATCCACATCTGGCATCAACTGAAATGAATGGCTCTCGTCTTCAGGAGGCCTCAAGTTTTGACAAGCTTCTGGGCTTGACCATTACTTCTGATCTTAAATGGAACACGTACATCAAATCTGTTGCCAAGGCTGCTGGAAAAATGGTGGGAATCTTTCTATTGCTCCAGTAGATATCTCACTGCTGATGCAATTCTCTATCTATATAAGAGCCAGGTACGTCCAAGGAGGGAATACTGCTGCCACATCTGGGCAGGAGCTGCTAGAAAGGACTTGTCCCGCCTTGATAGAGTTCAAAATAGACTTTGTAGCCTTGTAGGAGATATCCCTTTCTCTTCCCTGCAACCTCTATCTCACAGAAGAGATGTTGCTAGTTTGTCTTGTTATTTTCATGGAAAGTGTTTGACTGAGCTTCAGTCTATAGTCCACCTCATCAAACTTTCACAAGAAACACTCATCTAGCTGAAAATACTATCAATAATTCCCCCACTCTTTATCTGTGCCTAAACTTAAACGTAGATTCCATGAACAAAGCTTCTTTCTTAGAACTGCACGCCTGTGGAATTGTCTTCCGTTTTCCTGCTTTCCAGCTGACTACAATATGGCTGTCTTCAAGTCTAATGTAAACAAGTTCTTGATGAGCCGTTTCATATAAGTTAACAAATTTACCGAATTGATTACTAATGATTACTATATTGTCCAATTTCTACTATACACTCTTTAACCCTTATCCTCGTGTGGCCTCTTGGCCTTGATAATGTGGTGATGCTTGTGTAAAAAAAAAAAAAATTCAGAAAAGAGTTTTCCAAAAGTTAAGTAACCAATAAAGTTTAACAAGGTTTATACATACAAGAGTGCTCAATACCAAAGTAGAGCAGGATATACTCTTTATTTGTTTTTACATAAGCAGTAATATGTTACTACACAGTCATGAGCATGTTTAGGTCAGCTAATGACCAGTAAATAGAGACCTCTGTATGTTTATCCCTCATTACTTTTCATTTTTAATTCTCATTATTACAATAAGAGTAGATGATTATATCTAACCATGGAGATGAATTAATCAAATACATTTTGAGATTTGATTATTATTATTATTGCTATACAACTTTCAAAGCTTTACATAGTAAATTAAGGAAAAAGGCTATCATGAGAGATGGGAGTAAGGGTGGGCGAGTGGGCAGGGATGGGGGGGGGGCGAATGAGAACGAGAATGACATGTCTTTGAATCACCATCAATAAATCATTTATGGTTTCCCTTTTTCATTTTTCATTTTATTTTCTTTCTTTTATCTTTTCTTTTTTTTCCCCTTGCTTTTTTTCCTTTTCTTCCTTATCTCTTAACCCCTCCACTGATTTGTGTAGTTATGGTGTTGGTGGGGTGGCATATACAAGAGAGCAACGTGAATTGTACATTTTCTGACCACATAAAAATTTTAGTCAAATTAAAAGCATTTTTATAATTGAATAATTATGATCAAATCTGAAACCCTTTTTTAGCATAGATATGTAAAACCCACATTTCCCTAGTGTTTGAACCGATACACACTAGTATGTTTAATATTTAGGGCGGCCATTACACACCAAATACTATTCTTTCTAATCTTCCATTACCTCTATCTCAAGCTTAACCCCTCCACCATTTCCTATTCATTCCTATATCTAAACACAGAATTTTATTTTTCACAATATTTGACTGAACCTCCTGATATTAACTCCTTGTGACGAGGAAGACCTGACTGCAAACTTTGCTTTTGTATAAGCTATATTGCCTGAAGAAGTCTCTAGCTATTGGTAAGTAGCTGACCTAAACATGTTCATGACTGTGTAGCAACATATTACTGCTTATGTTAAAACAAATAAAGAGTGTATATATATATATATATATATATATATGTGTATATGTATATATGTGTATATATGTATATATATGTGTATAGTGTATATATATATATATATATATATATATATATATATATATATATATATATATATATATATATATATATATATATATATATATATATATATATATGTATATATATTCCGTGTGCTAGAACGTTTGGATTTTAAATACTATGCCATTAAGCAGAATGTAGAAACTATGCAGAAATAGAATTTAGCGTAACAGTGAAATGAAGTAATGTCTAAAAAACGATAAAAATTAATAAGTAATTAATTAAAGCCCGTGTTTTGAAGGAATATGCAAATTAATTAACTTTCTTGTAGTCGTTCGCATATCCGTGACTGAGTATATTAAAAAGTTTATTCCAATAATTTTCAAATAGGAAAATCAGGCTTTTAATATGAATGTCAGAGTAAGAAAAAAACTGCTTTATATGCATATAAATATAAAAATACATATAAATACATGTGTCTATGCTATAACTTTTTTATCCTAAATGTTATGCAATTTTGCAGGATGTAGAAAATATACATAAATAAATAAATCTAATGATCTAATAAGAGACCATAAAATTTAAAAATTAATTCATTAAATTCATTTTTCAAAGGAATATGCAAATTTGTTTACCTTTATAAAGTCACTTGCATATCCATGACCTCCTATATTAAGAAGTTTGCTTTAATATTTTTTAAATAGACGAAGATGCTTTTAATATTAAGTAAGTGTGACAAAATCTCAACTTTATATATATATATATCTTCTATAAATATAAAAGCGAAAATGTATGTATGTATGTGTGTTCGCTTTTTCTGTGTGTCTACAAAAGGCTTCTTTCAGAGAAGCGGTCGGTCGGTTCGCAACTTTTTAAAACTTTTTATATCACATATAAATTGTAATATCCCACAGTTAACAACGAAGCTCGCCTGTCTATTTAATTTGCTCCATTTCGGGAAGATAAATATTCAATATTTGTCGCTCGCCGCATGTTGGTTAGTCTTTTTCCTATAACATCTTGGGGGCGAGAAAAAAAAGCGTTCAGCAGTAAATGAAATCCTGCAGTCAAACTTGACCTCATTAACTCATTAAAACGAGCACCTGCTAAATCCAAGTAATTAAATAAATTCAAACGTGTTTCTGTAAGCATGTCGCGTTTTGGGCAATGGTTAACGTCGCACGTCTTTTTTTTTCACACTTTAATTTACAACTTTGCCTCAAGGTTCGGGTTCGATCCTCATACTTACTTTTTTTTTAACTCCACACACACCTACAAACACCCGGGCAACGCCGGGTACCCCTCGCTAGTATATATATATAAAAGAGAAAATGTGTGTGTGTGTGTGTCTGTATACATTTCCCTACCAAATAACAATTTTCAATCTAGAGACTCAAGATCTGACATAAGGGGTATTGAGATTTGGGAAAATCTTTTAATCAGTTTTCTGCCAGATATTTGGCTGTCAAGGGGTCAAAGTTCACGGATTTGACCTTTAAAAACTCTACCAAATTCCTCCGACAATTTTGTGTCTAAACACTTGAAATTTTAAATGTATTTTACTTGGACATGGATCAAACTTTTTAATTTGATTTGAGTCCCAAAAAGTAAATGTTAAAGGGTCAAAATTGGAGTCAAATTTTTAAACAATTTGACCTCTGCGGTCTCTATCAAATTACTCAGCCAATTTCTGGTCTAAACATTTGAAATTTTACATAAAGTGTATTCAGAGGTAGGGCAATCTTTTTAATTGGTTTTTGGCCGAGAATTTGAGCTGCCAAGGGGTCAAAGTTCAAAAGCTTTGACCTTTGCGGTGTCTAGCAAACTACTCAGCCAATTTTTGGCCTAAATATTTAAAATTTATAAATAACGGGTATTCAGACAGACGGCAAGCATTTTACTCAGTTTTCGGGCGAAAATTTGGCTGCCAAAAGATCAAAGCTAAAAGAGTTGACTTTTGCAGATTCTACCAAATTTCTCTGCCAATTTTGGGTCTAAACACTTCAAATTTTAGATGTAGGTAACTTGGATATGGGTAAAACTTTTTATTTTGATTTGTGACCAAAATAATAAATGTTATAGGGTCAAAATTGGGGTCCAAGTTATAAAAAATTTACCCCTGCGGTCTCTATAAAATTACTCAAACTAGATTTTGTCTAAACATTTGAAATCTTGTATAAAGTGTATTCACACATAGGGCAAGTTATATTATAGCGGGGCTGAACTGCTAGTATATATATAAAATTAAGAACTACTCCTGGTCACTTAATGTAAAATATGAGTAATGACTACTATAAAAAAATAAGATACCGATTTATACGTTTATCTTTTATTTAATTCAGAAATTACCAGTTTAAGATGTTTTCTTTTGTTCTTATTTCAATTTTATAATTCATCGATTCATATGTTATTTCATATAAATAGGTATATTGGTGAAACGACTGACGACGGGTATTTTTTCTGTCATTTTTTATGGAGGGTGTATATAAAATGATACAGCAAAGCAAAATAACTATAAAAAATGTTTTCAAAAAATGTCTTCAAATATATCTTGATTTAGTATCTGGGCAAGCACTTTTTGTTTAACTTTCAAACAATACTATCAAAGTTTCTGTTGTGATCAAGAATCTCTTGGTACGTGCGCCATGTCAGAGTCTTTTCAGAAGGAGAAAGTTGAAGAATAGATAAGAGCAATTGACAAACAAAAGACACAAATTGCAAATCATCTGAAGAAACTGTTAAATGAGAACGGCTTGTGTGAAGAGAAGACAATTATAGCATTGAAGGATAACAGTGAAACTTAAATGGTTGAAGAATCGGCAAATGGGGCCAGATAAGGAATTGGTCAAACCAAAAGAGCTTTTCACTTGATAAACAGAACAATAGTTGGTCCGGTGATTTGGGAGATAAGGACACTTATTCATGTGTCCTTTCCAGTATAAGCGGCAAAAGGTTAGGTAATTGGGATATGTGTGTTTTTGCTGACAACATTCTCAAAAGTGTTTGGTAGCATTGCAAGATCAATAGTCCGTTCACACAATTCTAACATATTAAAAGGCCTTGTGCCAGACGAGGTTGATTTGAATGTGTGGCGTTTTAGATATTAAATTGAGGTACAATCATGTGCAAACTAATTATAATATGAGTACTATGATAAAGGAACATCTGAAGTTTCTTTACATCGATAATATAAATCATATCTGTCTGTTTAAATGTATGTATGTTTGTATGTTTGTATGTTTGTATGTTTGCCTAAAACTTTCGACAGAGGCGATGGGCTTTCACGGGATCGGCATTATCTTGAAGCCGACCCTTCGGACGATAAATATCGAAAAATTGGCAAAAAAACATTAATTCCTTCACCCTCAACTGGGTACTTTTCTACAGGGGGTGGTCGCTTTTTTGACCGATATTTTCGAATGTCATCCCCTCTTTTCGATTGTCTGGCCTTGATTTAAACCTACGTCACTTCCAGTTTGGCAATGGGCGCAACAGCAAAGACGTCAGAGTTTTTTTTTTTCATGTTCTTTTCCTCCTTCGCGGTACAGGCTCGAGCCTGCCTACCTACTATCACTTTTTCTTATTTTGCTCAACACACACCTCTAAACACCGAGCAACGCCGGGCACCCAGGCTAGTTTTTAATAAAAAAGACTTATTATTCTTAATTATTATTTTACCATCTAATTTACATGTATGGAGTGTGTATAGACACCATGTAAATTAGATAGCAATGTTAAAAGGAAAGCTCAGTCTTTCTCTAAATGCTCACATAGACATTAGGACATATTAGAGTAATTAAATAAACGTAAAGTTCGAGTTGACAAAGGAAATACAGAGAAATACTCCTTCATTCTTGAGGTCCCTAGATGCCAGAAAGCATTCTACTCTAATCCTTTCTTCCCTCGGACTGCTAGATCTGGATTTCTCTCCATGATCCCAGCCTCCCTGACTATTCTAACATGCAGAAGTTTAAATGTACTGTGAAAAAACATTTCTTTGCTCAACTCCCACAGTCTTTTCTGAGACACGACCTCTTACATGCCTAGTGGCCATTACCTTGTTTTAGATCAAACAGAGTAAAGAAAAGAATAGCTGAGAAAGAGATGAGTGTTTTGTTTAGTTAATTGCAAATTAGAAAAATTAAATAGATGTTTTTATAAACAAAAACTACCACAGAACTATTCTATATTTTAGTATGTTTTATATGAACTTTCAGGAAACAATCATTGATCAACTCGTGTGTGTATATATATATATATATATATATATATATATATATATATATATATATATATATATATATATATATATATATATATATATAATACTAGCAAAAGTACCCGTCGTTGATTGAGTTCAAAAACAGCCTACAGAAAATGGACTCTGATTTATGAAAGTATGATAGCTTATGAAAAGGAAGTGTTGTAATGAGATAGCTTCGAATTTGGTGGTATCAAAAGCAAAGCAAAATATGATGAAAGTAAAAATAAAATAGATAAACCCCATAATTTATTATACCATACCTGTTCACACTGAAACACTTATCACAATATTCTGTGGATCTATATTAAAAAACCTTGTTAAACTTTGTGACATATTTCCATTCTATAGAGGTCAGGCGCGAACGAACACCCCATAATTTTATTATACCATATTTCTTCAAACTAAAACAATATTATCAAAGTATACTTACGCAGATAGATATGAAAAGTCTATATTAAAGTTTGTGCCTATTTCCATTCTATGGAGGCCAGGCGCGAACGCAGACCCCACAATTTTATTATACACTCCCTATTTAAGTTAAAACATTCTTATCAAAGTATTATTATGTACATCTATATCAAAAACACTTGTAAACGTTTTTTTTAAATTTTTACCTTTTTTATTTCCATACTTTGTTGACCAGGCGCGAACGCAGACCCTACAATATTAATGAACCACCGTTCTGCAGGATCAAACATACCCATTCCTGTGTCTTGATACATCTTCTATCATTATATGTAATTAGTTTTTTAAAATAGTCAACCATATACGAGTCTATTCGTGACCACACACACACACACAATCATTTTTATATTATATATATATATATATATATATATATATATATATATATATATATATATATACTAGTAGAATCCAGGACGAGTAAAATTAATTTCCCGACTTTGTCCCCTTCGCATGAAATTAAATTAAATTAAATATTGGCTATATTACTGACTCTTACGCCTAGCATCTGTGATCTAAAATGCATAACAATAAGTTAATTTATGTGTGAATCCTATACGCAGAAATATACAAACGTATTAACTTTATATAAATACTACAAGATCATCCATTCTAGGAGAGAATTGTTTTGCACAACTTTCATGTTTCCATACGAAAATTAAAAAAAATATATATTGTAATACTAATTCTCATAATTAGAATCAGTATGCCAATTTTGGTAAAAATTCATTACGCGATCTTGAGTCCAGAAATTATCTAGAATGCCTGCAGAATAAGTAGCAGAAGCAACTGGTTGATAGCCAGTCATTAACAAGGTGTTTGTTCATGTACAGTCGGTAGTGAAGTAATAAATATGGACCATGTTGATAGTGGTTTATTAGGGGAAACATAATGCACGCGGAATCAAGCTAAAATATATCTGTGACTGTTAAGTAAAACTTGTTAAAATAGAAAGTCATGTATTTTATTTTGTTTGTAAAGTTCTTGTTTCGGGTAACCTGTTTGATAGCGATACCAGAAAAGTTGGTTTCCGTGTTCGAAAATAGCATTCCCTTAAAACAGGTTTTACGGTAAGGTGTTTGTCCAATTGCCATTCCATCATTCTGCTGAAATCAGAATTGAAAGAGGGCGTTCAATATTGTCTATTGATAGGCCAATGGAATATGCATGAAATTAATGCATGAAATAAGTGGAATAATAAACCAGTGTCATGTAGGTAAGTTTTATTGTGAAAAAAAGCACCAGTGATTTAGAGTTTTGTGGGAGAACTAAAAATTAAGAGAGAATAATAAATAACTATTACCATGGTAAGATCACGTTGGTGAGAGAGTTGGCCAAGGAGGAGACAACATAACTTTAATGGAAAGATGAGGAAATGTGTGTATTCTTGCACGAAAACATGTTGCAGTATGAGTTTGGAATGGTGAGTGCAGAAGATTTTCATAGGAATTGGCTTGTTAGTGTGATGTTGCAAGAGAAAAATCGTTATCAAATTATATATATATATATATATATATATATATATATATATATATATATATATATATATATATATATATATATATATACTAGCGGGGGGGGTATCCAGCTTTGCCCGGACGTAAAATACGCTTAAATATAATATTTTAATTTTCTCAGATTTCATATATATTATTAAAGAGTCGGTATTTCAAAAGTAACAATAAGTATTTGGACAATAGAAACCGATCCTGTAACATTCAAAGCTGGCGACGTTACCACTGTACAACGTCACATGCATATAAACCGATTCAAAATTAAACATTCTAATTAAACTAAGATGGATGTACACAATGTTAAGGGTGTTTTCAATTTTTATCTATTTTTGACCCCTGAAAAAGAATTTTAACCGGCTAAAGACCCATAAAAGAACAACTTGTAAAAAAATCCAGTCATTTAACACCCCAATTGCCGCTTTGCAACTTTTAGCTTCAGAGGAGATAGAGCTTTAAAATATGGAGATAGGCAGACAGACCGACATATAGCCGTTTATATATTAGATATACAACTCTATAATAATATATACGAAATCTGAACAAATTAAAATATTATATTTAAGCGCATTTTATGACCCGGTAAATTCAGGTGCCCGCCCCCGCTATTATATATATATATATATATATATATATATATATATATATATATACATAATGATATGATGTATATTATTCTACACAACATGCTTCTAGACAAGTAATATCTAGCTTATGGAGCATAAAATTGATGTTGTTGTTTTTACTTTTAATATTTTATTTGGATATGCCAAGCAATCATCCGCTCTTGTTCAAAAATGTACCAAAATAACAATAAAAAACACTGGAAAAAACGGAAGTTTGTTTTGGGGCTGAGTTAATTCCTTGCAAATAGTTCACATAAATTTTTGTAACCAATATATACATATATATATATATATATATATATATATATATATATATATATATATATATGTGTGTGTGTGTGTGTGTGTGTGCGCGTGTGTGTGTGTGTGCATGTGCGTGTGTGTGTGCGCGTGTGTGTGCGTGTGTGTGTGTGTGTGTGTGTTTCGGAGAGGTAATTCAGTATATATTAAAAAGAAATCAAACTATTTTTCCAACGAATAAAAATGAATAAAACAACTCTATAAAATCAAGAAATTATGTTTTGACTAAGTGGAACAATTCTAATTGAAAAATATGTCTAAAAACTTTCCTGTTGACAAGAATAGTAAAATTGGATTATACATATAAATAGATTTTCGCTTTGACAGTGCTTCAGTTGAAAAAAAAAGAATGCAGTCATTTTTGATAGCATAGGCACACTACGTTTCTAATAAACAACTGTATTTTGTTTTCAATATTTTATAAATAAATTTCTATGAATTCCGATACAATTATCAACCTCTAAAACTGTCATGGCAAAACTTGATTAAATTCATGGTAATTTTTAGATGAGGAATCTTAAAATATTTTTTTTATTATTGGAAAGCTGAAAAACAAATAGAAAGAAGTTGTTGAAATATGATAAAATTTGGTTTTAGTTTTTTAATATACATTTTTTGGTTTCTTATCGTTGTGGACATGAAATTCTACTTTTGAATATAATGACTTAAAATAAACCATTTTGAAACACAAAAACGATTTTTCTTGTTCTTAAATATTTTCCCATCTGTGATAAATGCTTACAAAACAAAAATTCAATGGCGTCTTTAGATTGCTTAACAAAATTTCACTGTTATTGAAACTTATTTGAATGTTCTGTAAACTTATCAATTTCAATGACATACAAACATTAACTTTTATAAAGAGCGAGATTTGAAGTATTCATTTATTAATTTAATTTCATGCACAATAACCATTTAATTGTTTTTCTCAAATCCATCTCTTTCATTATAATTTCCTTTTTAAGCAGTATGAGAAAGAACATTCCATATGATCTGTGTCTTGTTTTGCCAACGCTTTTAACAACTGACATTTCTTATTCTTATTCTACCTATCATGTGATATTATTCGACAAATCTAGATTCAAAATCTCTCAGCTCAAATTTTTACAATCTAGCAATAATTGTGGCCAGTTGGTATTAATGAGTCAAATCTTACTAATTTTGCATTTTTGCAATAACAGGTTTAACACAGATTTGTCGAGCAACTGATGGTCTCGCACCTCTTTTAATCTGGAGGAAATCACGAACTTGTTAAATCATTGCTCTGGCTTTGTGTATACACAAACACAAAGCCAGAGCAATGATATTATCAAGTTGTGCCTTCAATTTACTTGTTGGCACTGGATTTTCTTTATTTTTTTAGACACATCACTCAATAAATGTTAGGCCCAATAAAACAACTTTTAAGCAAAATTCGACTTTATTCACCAACATAGATTTTTTTAGGGTAGTATATTGATTCCAATCTTTTACTAATAATCCCATTCCTTTTTTGTAGAACGATTTACTATTAGTTGAACGACTTTCCTTTCGCCTCAAAATACGTCTCAGTTTTCCGTATTACTTATTCCTTTAAACAAAATCTCTTTTCCTTGGGCATTCTTTTGAGATCTGCGTACACTCAATAGTTGATAAGATTTGGAGAATAGCGGTGCAAAGGCAATTCACGTAATTTACGTGGTTTTATCATCGTTGTGATCAACTTATAAAATGTTGTAATGGTACTATTTTCTTTTTCATTTATTGTCATTTCTCGGTGATGTCTTTCTTCAATACACCAATAATATTATATAATATTCGCTATTGTCACATATTGAATCATAATAATCTCTTTTCATTTTGTTGAAATAGTTGTAAATAACACTCTGAATCATTGACACATTATTGTTCTTGATCGACTATGAGCAAACACAGAACTCACTTTGAATACTGTTTTCTTATTGACAAATTATCATGCAAAATGAATAAACTATTGATTTCCTTAGGGTTTTGCAACTCACACAATTTCAATTCACGATCAGTTAAAATAAGTTTGTCGACTTTTGTATTATTTTCCTTAACAACTGCCAAACTAGAGTAACCTGTGTCATTTGTGTCATACAACAACATTCAAGTCAGCATACATCTCCTTAACAGTTGTTTCTAATAGAACAGAGTCTGAAAAAAAAATGATCAAACTTGCTTTGTTGGAACAGTAATTTTGCCAATAGAAACAAAATTTTATTGACACACATAATTCATATTTTTCCATTGTTTTGAAAATTTGCAACAGTAGAAAAATAGCTTTTTTAATTTGTAAACCTATTAATCTGATTGGAATGAAATTTTGACACATGTAATTTAAAGATTAGTACTTTATAAAAATTACATTTTTTATTAATTGGATTAATATTTCAGGCCCAGGACTTATATCTTTTTTTTGCTTAAATTAAACCATAGCAATGACTTCATGGGCAAATTCAATTAGCCACCGTGGTGTTAAACCTAAATACTTATCTATTTCCATCATAGAAAAATTTGAATTACATTTATGCCGCTTAAGATTCTAGCGATCCCTGGTTGTTTTTAGATAAGGAAAGTGTGTACTTAATTAGTTAAGAGTGTGTTAAACAAGTATAGTTAAAATCGGATGATCTGTCAAAACGGTTGATCTAGCAAAGCTCTGAAACCATGGGTGCATCTGATTAAGTTTTTGTTAGAAGGTCAGAAAATATTGGTAATACAACGAGACCAGTTTATTGTTGAGAAATATTGGACTCTCTTCAGTGTCAGTTTTTCATTGTTCTTCCTAAAAATGGCGACTGTTGAATGTTTCTTTATAATAAAACATTTTGCTGGGGTTCTTTCCCACAAACAACACACACTTATATATATATATATATATATATATATATATATATATATATATATATATATATATATATATATATATATATATATATATATATATATACTCCTATAAATTTGGGATTTTTGAGTATTGTTATTCATATTAAAAACCCTTTTTTTTATTTATTTAAAAAGAAAATACAACTTTGTTTTTTTAGGTCGTGGAGTTGCCTTCATCTGCAAAAGATCTAGCTAATTTGCGTATTCGTTTAAACATTCATTTTAATAAATTCACTATTAGTTTATTCGGTGATCATCTTTAATTAACTATTGCATGTAATTATATTCATGCAGATATTCTACATGATTTATACTTGCATAATATTTGCGTAAAAATTTTAATGTAAATGCAAACCTCTTTATATATATATATTTATGTATGCGTATATATATTTGTTTAAAAAGTTTTGCCTACCTAACTCCTCTGTCAGTTTTTGGTCTATAGACATGAAGCTTAATATATACAGTATTCAAACCCATGCGAAACTTCATATTTTAGTTTTTAGCAGGGGAAAATTGGTGCAAAAGTGTGAAAATTAAAGAAATGGAGTCTACAAGGTGAAGGTCAAACGACGACATTACAAATATGCATGAGTAACGTAATAGCTATTGGTTCATGTTATAATTTTTAGCCTTGCAGCAAAGATGTCTTCATAACTCAGACATTAACGTCAAAGAAAAAAGTAAATTGTAAGCTAAACGTTTTGGTTTCGATTCTTAGTTGTGGCACATGAGTCATTTTTGTTGTTTTTTTTAAACTTTGGAAATCATTACAATATATTGGGTCCAATGTAATATCCCATATCAGTACCACATCTGTATTAATCAAAATATCATATTTAAGTTCATTTTACGAGTGGGCAATGCTAGGCGACCTGCTAATATATATATATATATATATATATATATATATATATATATATATATATATATATATGTGTGTGTGTGTGTGTGTGTGTGTATGTGTGTGTGTGTGTGTGTGTGTGTGTATGTGTGTGTGTGTGTGTGTGTGTGTGTATGTGTGTTCACAATGGAATACACCTGGAACAGAACACTTTTCGGAAGATTTCCCACTTGTGGAATATATTACCACAGGACTACTTTCCTGCAGATTACAACATAGTCGTCTTGAACTCTCTTTCAATCTTCTCATAATATTTTCATCTTTCAATTAACAATTAATTCACCTTATTCACCCTTATCCCCAAATTGCTTTTGGCTTTAATAATTTGTTATTCATGAGAAAAAATACATTTTTCTCACAAATTTTATACATAGTAAACATCCTAATCGTATAATATTGGATACTATTAACATATACCAAAAAGATTTCAATTTTTAGATATGAACGATGCATCTATATTAATGGCTTTATGTTACATCATGTCATGAGCATCATTTATTGCATATGCATCAGATGAGCATTATTGGTATTCATTTCCCCAATATCTTTCTAATTAGAATTCTTTCTAGAAAATATTTGGTACTTGCAGGAAGGAACAAATGAAGGTGGCCAGCATCTTTAAGTGAAAGTATTTGTGTGGAACGTACTGAATTCGAACTTGGCACATCCAGGTTGCCAGTTCGTTTAATTAACCACTTAGCTACCGTCACCTCGCTTATTGACTATGCTACATTCATGAGACCGCCAGTCCTTTATGTTGTTTCCTTTGCGGTTAAGTTGCTGCAGTTTCTGCTGCTTGAGTTACGGACGAGTACGACTTAATTTAGAAAACATACAATTATTTTGTTTTAGTTTTTATGTTTATTTTTATCAATCTCGTATTTGAAACTATAGTAATTATAAAGAAATAATTTTTTATATATATAAACGCACTGTGAAATTTGTCTCCCCTCTAAATATCAAGTGAATACGCAAATGATTAGCATTAGTTTATACATGTCTTATATTGGTACAGTACCTGGTTATGTCACTTTTAGTTTCTACTCAAGAAAAAGTAGCAAGTGGGGGAGCAGATGCTTGTATGCATAAAAATGTGTTACATTATACGAACTTGTTGCACTATAGTAAGTGGAAACCCCAATTTTCAAGCTAAAATAATTTGCTTTAAACTAATGCCAAATACTGCTTATGTTTGCTTTTTTAACAAAAAACAGCAATTAGTTTCAAAAATATATTTATGTAACATTTTATGATATGTTAATGTATTTGAATTTATAAAACACTTATCTAGATCAAAATATATTCTTTAGACATATATGAGATTCGAACTCCGGTATGGCAAGTGTAAAACTCAAAATCAAGCATGTTGGTAATATGTATTCTTCCTTTTTATCAGCGAAAAAACTTTTTAATTATCAATTTCAATGTGTGTTAATTTGCTTAGAATTCAAATTGAAATTCAATAATTGTTTAACTTTAATTCAGTTACAACTTCTTAATTTTGATATGTGTGCCACTGTCTGCTGTCAATCCCAACTGAAACTTCAATAATTCTAATGCATCAGCAAATTGAAACATGTTTTATCCTTAAGATAATTTAAATAAGAAAACTGGAAACTATTGATCTTATTTTACTAAGCTAATATTTTGATATAAAAACATAAAATTACTTCAAGCTTTTTAGATTTAAAGAACGTATTGAAATTTCTTGATATAATTAGAAATAACTGACAAGGACTGCAGATGAAGATTTTAGTTTTGAAATAGTGAGGGAAGCAGGAAGTAGATTGGTGAAAAGATAAGAAACGGGTAAAGTAAAAGATTGACAGGGAGAAGGATAAAGCATGGATATAAAAAAGAGCATATTTACTTTTTATTCAGGAGGTTAGAGACAAGGTCAGATGTTATCAAAAGCCCATCCATTAGAATAAATATGCTTTTACCTTAAATATGCCCTAGCTGCCCCGTCAGCATTCCCCAATAAAGGCACCACAGGTTATTAGCAATAAATGCATCCTTTCTCAAAGAGAAGATAAGACCTGGGAGGATGGATATCCTAAAACTGAAGAGAACCATGCCTTAGCTCAACAGCAACAATCATTGTCAGACTGAATGTTGATGGCATATTCTTGACTTACGAACCATTCAGGTTAACCAGGTAAGTGGACATAAAAAGGAAATGAAAGGGAAAAAGTGACAATGGTTTGGAGAAATATGGAGATAGATAAGAGAGGAGTAAAAATTATTTGCACGATAATAAATATAATCAATTTGTAGATAAGATGTAATGAACACTTCATATCTATATCAATACTATATTTGCAGTGTTTCTGTCTGTCTGCTTGGGATGCAATTGAAAATAAAGTTCTATACCAAGATCAACTGTAACTTTTCTCAATTAAAATGTTACAGCGAATTCAAAGGGCGGATTAATTTTGTATATATCTGTAAAAATAATATTTACTTTCCTCCCGACGAGGGCAGAGTTGAACACAAGGACAGTTTTAAATGTGAAGAGGATCAAGCTTCACAAAAAAGTACTCTGAATTGGGAAAAATAAAAATTGCTTCAGTCCAGTAGGATTTCTCTTTCATTGACCAAAAGTAGAAACTATGTGTATTATCAAAACAGATACTATACTATGATTCGAGCCAAATTTTGCGAGTTTTTTCTATTTTATTTTAGTTATAACTTAAAAATAATAGTAATAAAAAGTGATATTGGGTAAGATAATTTCTGGGCAACACCAGATGTTGTTACTAGTAGAAAACAACATTTTTTAGGTATATATATGTTATGTATTAAGTTCTTTTTTATGCTATTGTTTGCACAAGTGAAATTATTACACACACGGGACTGGATATAAATAAAGAATACCATAAAGTAAAAAAA